>NC_135863.1:27446828-27746828 GCF_031162955.1 Sander vitreus
GCAGGAAGAAGATTTTTACAAGTAAATGTTCCAAACAATGATCCAGGCAGCACATTCTCGTCTCCCTCCTTCATTTTACAGTCCAATGGTGGCTAGAACGGCTCCGGGTCAAACGTCAATATGGAATGGATTAATCTGCGTTATTTTTTTTAACGTTATTTTTTTTAACGTTATTTTTTTTAACGTTATTTTTTTTAACGTTATTTTTTCTCAGATTAATTAATCGAAATTAACGCGTTATTTGACAGCCCTAATATATATATATATATATTCACATCTCACTCTCATAAAGAAAGCAAACACGCCTATTTTCTAATATGCTTAACAATTCCTTTAAGGCAGACAGTGTCTCAGCCATAAGTCCCTTGCCCTCCCCCCATTACAAACAGATACAAGCACACACCCTGGCTACACAGACACACACACACACACACACACACACACACACACACACACACACACACACACACATACAGCCTACACAACATTCCAATCAATTTTCCACACTCGGGTTCAGCATTCCAGCCTGGTGTTGCTTTTCGTCCCACTGCACACAGGAAGCTGTGTGTGTGTGTGTGTGTGTGTGTGTGTGTGTGTGTGTGTTTGTGTGTGTGTGCGTGTGTGAAAAGCTTTCAATGTTGCTATAGCAGGGGGCCCCAGTGAAAGGCTTTCTCTGTCAGATCAGCTGCCCTGAGCTCAGCTGCTAATCCGTGGCTGCAACACTCTGCTCTGCCTTCCCCAAATTGCAATCAAAAGTCTGTTTGCTACAACTGGACCAGCAGGGGCCAGTAATAAATTTTTTTTAAAGATTTTTAATAATTTTCCCACTCCGCCGTCGTCTGTAATAAAGTTTCCTGCACATTATCCGATCTGTACCAATGCATCCCGGTGGTACACATGTGCGGTAGTTTGAATGCACATACTTGTAAAAGTTTTCTATTGAAAAGACCATAGACTGTATGGAAAAGACGGAGCCTGTTAGCGATGTTTCAAGATGGCTGACTTTCATTTTGCCTTGGGAATACTCGGGGAAAGCCGACAGTCCAATCCCCTATGGGCGGGTTGAAAACATAAAAATATATAATATACAATACAGAGCTCTCTCGTCTCAGGGGGACATGAGGAAGGGAAGCACGGTCATTCAAAAATACTACCGGGTTTCTACTGATACAAAGCTTAATGCTAAATCGGTGAAGTATCCCTTTAACTGAAACCATCATAATTATACCATTCAAGGAGTTTGGCTTCTTCAACAGATGTACCTTGCCTTAAAAGTGAGCAGAAGATAATATGTTACTCAGGAAATTTACTACGGAGATCAATTACAACCACTAATCCACAATGCTAGAATATGACCATGTAAATGATGGCAAAGGGTATAACTATTTATTTGTGCAAGTAACTCCTTAAATGGTTTTGGTTCAGAGCAGTGCTTCGTAAATGTATATTTTTAGACTATCATTCAGTCGGTCCGCTATTGTCTGCCACGCTTTTTCATTTATCGGTGTTTTAAGCCCCCAACGTCTCCTTCCAGGCAGCGCTGCCTGGAGGGCACTAGGATTAGGCAATGGTTATTGTTATGGTTAGAGTTAGGGTTAAGGTTAGGGTTAGGTGCCATGATCCTTTCTTTTTAAAGAAGAATTTAAAAGAGCAATAAATCAACCAAAATAATTAACAACGTATTGGTATTGGCCTCTGACCAGTCTGCCATTGTTTTGGCAATTGTATGTGTTGCCCTTATCACTGACTTAATTGAAAACACCTTTGCAACTTTATCAGCCATTTCTAATCGTCTCAACAACAGCAATACTATATTCATCAATCCTCTAACAACAATATAAACAGCAGTCTTCATAAACACATTATAACAGTAACAATATGAAATGAAAAATATATATAATATTTTTGTGTCTAAGTGACTGATGGGAACAACACTCGTTGACATTGGTCCAGTATTAAGCAAGATCGCTGCAGTTGGCAGCGTGAAACAAGCTACAATGTAAGCAAATAAGGCAATAAACTGTCATTTTAGCATCGTAAAATACACTTCATTCGAAGTCGACAGAAACAAAATAAAATTATGAAAAGCCGTTTTGGGTCATCTTTCCACTTTTCCGACCATTACAACTTTAGTTTGGGTTGAAATAAACACATAGTTTACTGATTTATATGTTGGCTCTATACACGCTAAAAGTATTGCGTTTTTAAATGGAGGCTGGTGGGTTTAGTGCTAGCGACTTCAGAGCAGTTTCTGGTTAAACAGAAAGGTCTCAAAGAGGTTTTGAAGGTCTATCTCTGAATGGATCCTTTCCATAATGTTGTCAGACACTTAGAATATTAATCTGAGCCTATCAGTGGCAAAATAAAGCACTTTTAGTGGACCTAATTGTCGATGCCCATTTGCCCCATAGGGTTACATTGCAGCCTGGTCTGTGGCAATTTAAGATTGTTATTATTATCAGTAACTTACACACAAAAACATAGGAAAATAGGGTCCAGGTTGAAAAAAACCAAATTAGCCTTTGACTGAATGGCAATATGTACAATACCTGTGGTATTTTAATGCAGGCTAATAGAAATGAGGCAAAATTCATTTTGGTTACTGCTGAGTGAACAGAAAAGACGCCAGGACTAACCAAGCCTGTTCTAACCTGGTCTGGTATCTTAATCCACTATCAAGGTTTTGTAAAATAGCCCTCAGGCTGTTTCTCATCATGTTATTTTAACAATGTGTGTGATCGTCAGGCTCTTACATACCCAGTTTTGGTTCTGTGCCGCATTATACAAAAAAGGGGGTTGGAAGCGCTCATCATTTACATGTAATTCCAGTTTGACTTTTAAAAGGTATTTGATGACTTTTGTAAATGTAGATGATTCACAAAGCATACAAGCTTCCTCCACACGTTTATAGTGACGTTGTGGGAACATGGCTCCCACAAAACTCTAGCATGACTACAAATCCCCATATAAAGTGATGGAGCTACATATAAAAGAATAAAAAGGAAACACAATTCCCATTAAACTCTCTCACATACACAAAAACACTAAAGTTGTTCAGCCGTGGCTAGGTGTGTGTGTGTGTGTGGTTGTGTGTGTGTGTGTGTGTGTGTGGTTGTGTGCCTGTGCTATGGGCTGCACAGTGGACACAATGAAGGTAATTTCACGGCCAAGTGAAGCTGACATGTAGCTGTTTGCTTCCCTGTCACAGTATAGCCAGTGAAATGTGCAAGTTGGTGTGAATGGAAGAGACTACTGCAAAAGCCAAAACATGAAAAGTAGTCAACAGTGTGTGTATAGTAGCATATGAAGGTCCAATACTAATATTTTAAGCTGCTCACAGATGCTACTGGAAACTATATATTTTTTTTTTTTACAGATGTATTCAAATTGGGCTGTTTTAATGTCATCAAGGATATCAAATGAAAAGATTTAGGTTTTCTCCAGCATACTGTACGATACTACTATTACGTCTGCTGAAAAGAATTGTAATGAAAACCTTTACATAATCTGATTTGAAGACACCTCCGATCCGATCCGAGGTAAAGGGTTTTTCGCAGACATGTAGTGCTGATCCGTTATGCAATAAATAGACCATGTAATCAATCTAACTGCACGACTTTCTGCCAGAGGATGAGGACACTGACTGGTCTGATGATCTTATCTTTAGAAAGAGGCCAGTATCAGCCCATTTAATCAGTAGGCTACAACCCGAGCAGAAACACCTTGTGAGAGCTCACATTTTGACTGTGGTGATATTCACACATGAGACTCACGTTTTAGAGGCTTTTACTGTTATCTCATAGCTGTGAAATGAAAGTGTCTCCAGCTGTCACACTTTTAAAGAACATATAAACCCTTTTTGGCTTAAATAGCTCTTTACATGGTATGTGTGTGTGTGTGTGTGTGTGTGTGTGTGTGTGTGTGTGTGTGTGGTGATCACGCCGGATAGCAGTAGATAATGTCTACATTAACAGATAAATCTAGGTCAGTCATGGCCTTAGTCAGTTACTTACTCAGTCTGCTTAGGTTCTGCTGAGAAATATTTATGGCGAGAGAGTAAGATACCACTTTATAAGACTTTAAGCTAATGTCATTTCTTCATTTGGTTTAGGGAGCTTTGCATCCAACAACCCCGATCTCTTGTAAGTCCTTATTTTACCCTTTTACATGGTTGGTTGTCAAACAATTCAGCTGGAAATGTTTGAAGTTATTCTGGAGACAGTTTTATGGAGAGTTTTCAGCACTCAATAAGTGACCAAATCTGCTGACAACATAATTTAAGCACATAAAATCTATGGAATGGATAAAAATGAGAAGCCTGCATTCTTTTACTTCCATGTCAGAGAGTTTTCACACAGTAGTATGTCTAAACACGGCCTTAATGAAAAAAGTAATTATCTGTGACATTAGGGCTGTCAATGTTAACGCGATAATAAGTTAATGCAAATTCCTTTTAACGCCACAAATTTTTGGTATATGCTAGATCGGATCCGCTAGAAGTGGTGCCTTGTGGCCCGCCTTATTCTGCCTCTGATTGTCTTACCATAGTATTCTTACCCTAACCCTAACCAATCCCCACTCCCCAGGCCTAAACCTAACTACGTCGATCATTGTAGCAGTTCGATCTACCTTAATTTTTTTTTTTACGCGTGATTAACGCACACACGTTTTGTGATTTGGGCCTCGGGCCGCTCCGTAGTTTGGGAAATCAGGAAGCGTTGCAGCAGTAACGTTGTGGATGGCCAGCAGAAACACACCTCAGAAATGGATAAAGAAAAGGGTCTTTTGAATGGTAAGTTCAGTTTCAGATGGTTCTCTCCGCAAGACAACAGTTATTTGCATGTACTGTCAATGTGAACTGAGTTACCACCGGAGTACGTCTTAAATACCACTTGCTGACCAAACATGCGGCTGATGCAGAGAAGCATCCTCCACCTGCCAAAGGCACGCCACGCTGGATAATATGTCATGTGGTCATATGTGCCCATCTGTTGTTGCTTGACAGACTTGAGTTTGCCATATTATATTTTCAGCATATTTTTTGAGCATATAGTACCTTGGAGGTTATTCTGGAGAATATTCTAGACAGTATTTGTCATTGTTTTAGATAGATAGATAGATATATAGATAGGCTTTATTGTACACTGGGAACATTTGTTTTCACAGCCTGTACAGGGCCTCACAAATATACATACATATACACATACAGTAAACATAGTCACCTTCACCCCAAAAACCCTATAATGCACAGACGTGCACGAGCACCGCTGCGTCGCTGCTTCAGAACAGTGTGGAGAAAGGAGCACAATTTTACTTTATGTCTCATTCACCGGTAAGCAAACACCTAATATTATCATACTCAATGTTAAAAACAAACATGACTACTGTTTGCAATGTGGCGGCGGCGCACATTGAGCTCAGCCTTGTACACAGGAGAGGTAGAGTACGCGCAGCGGGGGGAGGAGGCATTTCATTGGTTCTTTCCAAGCGGACCGCGAGGCAGTGATTGGTGGGCGTTTTTATAGGATTTCAGCAGCTACAGATGACGCTCCTTTTCAATACCCATAAGTTATTTATTGCTGCCATTCAAACAATATATCAAAAAGTGTTGGTGTGGAAATAGTCACCAACCCTGTCTTTAACCATGAACAAATATCTAATCATTAATCGTGATTACATATTTTATTTGATTAACAGCCCTAGTGACAATTTTAGAAGACAGTATTCGTTTAGAGACTGACTAGCAGGAGACCTCCAGACACAACAGCATCAAGTCATACACTGTCACAGGAATACGCTTACACCTACAAATAGCATCTCACATGCACACACACACACACACACACACACACACACACACACACACACACACACACACACACACACACACACACACACACACACACACACACACACACACACAGTGCCAAGTAACAGACACCCCAGCCAGGGCACTGATAGCCCAGATGGCCTGCTTACAGCAGTGACCTACATAGACCAAAAAGACCAACTGGAAGAACTGAGCAACACAAAGGATGTGTGTTTTTTCCTGGAGGAAAGAGGGGGAAAAAAGAGCAATTACACAACATTAATAAGTGAATTTAATTAAGGGGTCAAACTTAGTTTCACTGGCCTATTTAGCACACATTATAATTGTTTACAGTGTTTAAAAGGTGAGTTACAAAGACGTGATGATCATCAGCCTACTAAGCACTAAAGGATGAAGTATATTTTTGTCACGCTCATCAAAGGTGATGTTCCTCATTTCCATTCATTTTATGATAATGTGATTTTCTTTAAAAGCTGCTCTGATCTAGCTTTGTGAGAGTCAAACATCAATATGTCCCTTGTTGGTATTGCCAGGTTTGAGCGCGCCACCTCAGCTCTCCCCACTTACCCATCAACTCCTTGGTTAGCTCCTCGGTCCTCGGCTGTAAGCCGGACGTTGTTCTCGCCCGCCTTCGTGTTCACGAATGAGTCTCAAAGCTCTTATTTCTTCCCAGAGGAACAAGCATCGAGGAGTGATCATCGAGGAGCTATAGGCGAGGATACATAAGTGCAGCGTTCCCGGAAGCCGTGCAGATGAAAGGGTTGCTAACGCTGTCCAAACAGCTGACGAATTTATGTGACGAAAGAGGAAAGGACGTCTCATTCGTCTAAATACATTTGCTCGTTTCCTCTCTCCTCCCATGATTTCCTCGCGTCTCTCCCGTGTTTCCCAGGTAGGACGGACTGAGACGCAAAAGGGAGGCATGTGGAGGAATAGGGGATACAATTCCAGCGAAATGAGATGCAGCCGTTGTCAAAACCTAGTACATGGCTGGGTTGAGTATGGTCAATGTCAAAATTGTTACGTGGATACTAGGGCTGCTCGATTATCGGAAAAATCAGAATAATTTCGTCAATATTGAAATCATGCTTATTTAATGTGATTACTCATTGACTTTTCGAAAGATGGTTGCAATTATTGAAGTTAAAAAACAGTTAAAACAGTTAAAACAAATCACTTTCCCTTTTTTTTCCCATTCAGAACACAAGACAAAATAAGTTTACTTGCAAAACGTAATGTGCAAAATAATTGTTTTCTCGATTATTCTGTGACATGTGTGATCATTAGGAGCCGAAATCGTAATCGCGATTTATTGCACAGCCCAAACGGATAATCAGTGCTAGTGTCTATGTGAATCCGTGGATATTAAATGTATATCTGCAATGTTCTGTAGTGGGTTTTTAAAAAAAAATATTTGTTCTCAAAGTGTACTGAAGTAGTTTATCTCATACCAGTTAAGGTACGCTTGAGTCCTAAAATGTTAGAAATTTGGTTACAAGAACAAAAGTTTTCATATATTGGGCTTAAATTTATTTTAGGGAGAAAGGGTAGGTGTGGTGGATAATCACTGACCTATGAGTTGATTTGCAGGTTTGTTATGCAATGTCTGCCATATAGTCCCACAAACATATTAAAGATATTTTGACGACAAAAGCAAAAACAGACAGAGGAGGCCAACAGGTCAGTACTTTTTCTGGAATGTTTGGCAGAACACAAACCGCCATAAAACCCTCTCAAGGAAAAAATTTTTTTTGCCTTGTTATCCAAGCCTCACATTCTTTTGTCACAGATGGTTCTCCTTAGCGAGCACCTTGTACTGAATCTGGATTGGATGGAATTTTAAGAGAACCCGCGCTTTAAAAAGAAGTGGCTCGTTTGGGGGAAACAAACGTCAGCGGCGTTATGATATGTGGTTCTCGTGGGCTGCTGCACATAGAATTGGCTCTTTTCAACTTGCTTGCCTAGTTCCAGCAGACAATGTGAATGCAGCTTTTGATTGGTCAAAACTGGGAAGAGAGTAGGGGCTCATTTATACAGTACACTTAAACCAAAGGCCATCATCAGAGTTGAACTGTTCTTTGGGCCCACCTCAACAAGGCAGTGTCCCAGTCCTAGCTAGTTTGTTTTTGTGCTTCACACTTTCCAATTAGATTTAAACAAAACACCCTGGTAAACATAAATTACAGGAACTAACAAGTATGTTTTAATGGAGTGTTTTGTCCTGCCAGGTTGTATCAGTTAAACACATCGGAACTCCAGCCATCGCAACTTGGAATGAGGGACTCGTCTGCAGTCTTGCCGTCATATTCCCTCATTTGTATTCTTAAGAGGTAAGAAGATACGAAGAAATAGCAGATAATTATGATCAGTCCAGACTGTGGTCTGCCTTTAGTTCAATGCCAGGCATTCCATGCATGACAAATCCCCTGACTATCAGATGTCAACATCTGTCTCTGTGTACCCCTAAACCCTTGTATGTCAGTATAATTTCACTCACACTCCTAACACTTTCAAAAACCCACACTGCACTTGTCTTGGAAGTGAATAGAGACCATCATTTTCAGTCTTTTAGTACTTGCTGCCACCCAAGTTCAACTGGCACTGTTCCCGCTTGGCCAAGCAAACCAAACTTATGAAACACAGTCACCAGTCATATAATCTGCTCCAACATGCTTGGTGTGGACACACCCTCAGTGAAAATCATTCCTGGAGAAGAATGTGAGATTCAGAATGCCAATGCATGCCTGGAAAAGAGCATAAACGTTGAGTCTTTTTCTGTTTAGCTGACTGACTATTGTTCTTGATATCATGCTCCCATGAGCTCAGCATTTAGCAGTATTTGAATCAAAACCTAAGGACAAAACCCCTCCTTTGTCATAACCACCCACTCAAACAAAAATTAAGAAAAGATGACACAGTAACATATGGAATGGCAAAAAGCCTAGGATAAAATATAAAACTTTACAGCTTAAGAAGGAATATGGAGGAATGGGGCTTCCATACTTGTCAGAATACTATTATGCAGCTCAAATCAGGCCTCTTGTATGTTGGTGCAATCCCAGGTACTTTGCCAGGTGGAAGGACCTTGAAATGGCAATGTCAAGGATCCCTCTTCAGGTAATGATTTCAGATAAGAAATTATCCAAACACCTCCTGGACAAGGCAAATCCATTTATTGGTTTATCTCTTAAAATCTGGGAGCAAACTGAAAAGTTGTGCAAAATACAAAAATTAGCTAAGCTATTAAGATGGTGTGCTTTTGATAGCGATTTCCCTCCTAACTTAAGTGATGAAAGATTTAAGACATGGGCAACGAATGGGGTCACTGCTTACTGTACTCTCTTACAAAAGGGATCTCTGAAGAACTTACAGACTATGAAGGAAGAATATGGTCTTGAACAGCAAGACTTATACAGGTCCCTCCAGATGAAAATGTAGATATGGCAAACTTAGAGAGTGGTTTAATGAAAATCTTCATATCTGCACACAACTCTGAGTCTAACTCTAAAACCATATCCAAGATGTACAACTGCTTCTCACAAAGAAAATCACAGGAGTCACTGTATATTAAGGAAAAATGGGATAGTGAGAGTAATTATGTTGTCTCTCAGGAGGATTGGTACAATATTTGTCAAACACAATGGAAAACCACTAGTTCTCTTTCCTGGAGGGAATTCTGCTGGAAGAATCTTGTACGTTTCTTCATAACCCCCAAAGCAAATCACTATCACATATTTTGGTCTTGCCCAGTACTAGTTCCTTACTGGAGAAGAAGGAACATCCTGCTTAGGACTGACCCATCTCCCAGAACAAATAATCTTGGGCTGAAAGGAACCTGGGTCCCCACAATCCAACATAGGTTATCATGTATCCTGGACCTTATCACAGGACCATAGGACATGAAGTAATTGGCCATCTAGTTGGCCTTTTCTAAAAGATATGTCACAGTAGGAAAAGCACAAGTGTAAATAAAATGAATGATGGCTATATTCCATTCAGCTGTTTCAGTTTCAGGGTCCAGGCATTGTTCATGCTGGCTCACTGTCACTGAACTCCGGCTTTTAACTGATTTAATGAGCCATTCGCAGTTTCACTGTACCGGCCGTGTGTACTTAGACTTGCATGGCTTATAAGTCAATATGAGAAATATGAGAAACATCCCCATAACATGATTTTTGCACCACCATGCTTTACTGTCTTCACATTGTACTGTGACTTGAATTCAGTGCGTGGGGGTCGTCGGACAAACTGTCTGCGGCCCCTAGACCCAAAAAGAACAATTTTGCTCTCATCAGTCCACAGAATGTTGCGCCATTTCTCCTTTGGCCAGTCAATGTGTCCTTTGGCAAATTTCAACCTATTCAGTACATGTCTTTTTTTCAGCAGTGGGACTTTGCGGGGGCTTCTAGCTGATAGCTTTGCTTCACATAGCCTTCTTCTGATCGTAACAGTACTCACAGGTAACTTTAAGTCTTCTTTGATTTTCCTGGAGCTGATCATTGGTTGAGCCTTTGCCATTTTGGCCATTCTTCGATCCATTCGAATGGTAGTTGACCGTTTTTCCCCATGTCGTTCATGCGTTGGATGCCATTTCAAGGCATTTGAAATAATTTTGGCTGAGCAGCCTATAATTTTCTGCACTTCTTTATATGTTTTCCCCTCTCCAATTAACTTTTTAATCAAAGTCCGCTGTTCCTCAGAGCAATGTCTGGAATGACATATTTTGCTGAGTATTTCAGTGTGAAATGCACTATAACCAGCACGCACAACATTTGCTTCCTTCCTTCCTTAAATATGGGCCATAATTGACACCTGTTTCTTCACAGAATCAATCACCTCACTAACTGAACACAACACTGCTATTAACATGCCCCTTTCAATTACAGATTCAATTACACAGAATGAGCAGCATGCATGTCATGCCTGCTCATGACCAGCAGCAGCAGCAGCAGCAGCAGCAGCAGCGGTGAATGTAGACCAGTGGCAGGTAGAGCTATCTCAGGTGAGGTCCAAAGACACTGAATCAGTTTTATCTTCACTTCCACTGTCATTATAAGTGACAGATTCATTTTGGCAGGACATACCAAATTCTTCCCCATCCCCTTCTCTCTGTACTGTATCTTTATTACACCACACGTTCCACTCTCTCTCTCGCAACTCTACGTAAAGAGGCTGCCATGACTGCCTGCTTTCAGAAGTCAGGCAGAGAAGAGCTTAACTCTAGGGAGCTTTGGAGATCAAAGTATTCACACACACACACACACACACACACACACACACACACACACACACACACACACACACACACACACACACACACACACACACACACACGCACAGACGCACCCACTCTCCGGTAACACAAATACAAATACATTCAAATACATCCTCATATACACACATCGACAGAGGGATGTGAAATATCAGCATCAAACTGAAAACGACAAGGTCTTTCCCATGGCGCTTTCTGCTGCCTCTTCATGAATACACATGCACAACACACACACACACACACACACACACACACACACACACACACACACACACACACACACACACACACACACACACACACAAAATATTTGAAATCTTTCAGGGCAGATTAGGAGAAATCTCTAGGGGTGTTTCAACAACCCCTCTTCTCTTTGACAAGAGAATCCCTTTGTGTATGCATTGCACTGACAGCTTTTTAGTACTGTGTGTGTGTATCATGTGTGTGTGTGTGTGTGTGTGTGTTTGTGTGTGTGTGTGCACGCATATATGTGGAGGTTAAATAAAGATAAAGATGACAAAGATGCCCCACATTCCCTGTGTGCATGATTTTAGCTTTGACCAAATTAACATTTTCCTCCATTCCATCCACCCTGCCCTCTTTCATGTCTCTCCTTCTTTCTCTTTGTCTCTGCGCATAAGCCCCTCACCCCTCTGCAGCATCCTAACAGTAACATGAGGGGGTGAGATTATACTGGCAAAGCTGCTGTGGTTTCAACACAAACCCCAAGATCTCAAGAGAGCTCTAGATTCTTTTACATAACAGCTCATCGTTTACCAAGCACTGGGGAGATTAGGTCACCGTTTTAGATCTGTTTCTGAAGGCGAATAATAAAGAGAGCATTGGGTTCTCATTTGGCACTTGAATGGGATTGTCTATGATGCCTTAAGCCCAAGATGAACAGTTAAGGATTCCTCTGTATGCAATCAAATCTGCTCATTTTTTCCACTTAATTACATGTTCACAGACAGACCACTGTTATAACCATAGACTAGCCTTGGAGGCACTTGCATTGCCAGACTTTCTGTGGAGGGTCTGGATAGTCCACACAACATTCCGGGGTGGAATGTGTACGTTCAAAGGTTGTTTCAGTCGTGCAACAGAAAACTCAGAATGGACGGATAGTCTAGCTAGCTGTCTGGATTTACCCTGCAGAGATCTGAGGAGCAGTTAACCATAGTCCTCAGAAATCCACCAGAGTTCAGAATGCCAACACAAACAAAGCGGAAGGTGACGGACATTTCCTGTTATGTTCAGATTCTGAAGGGGGTTGTCATAAGTCTAGAGCAGTGGTTCCCAACCTTTTTGATCTGAGTTACCCCCACAGTCCTGTCAGACGAACTCACGTACCTCTTCATCGATTTCCAATGTATGTTCCAAAACCATTTATCATATAAAAGTCGATATTGTTCATACAATTGAACTGTCAATATTCAGGTCTGGTTAGCAATCGTACAACTACAACCCTAGGCTGCCTGGGTCCCGAAGTTTCTCCCTAAAAGAAAGTTTTCCTCACCACCCGAGGTTTCTGCCTAAAAGGGTGTTTTTCCTCGCCACTGTCGCACTAAATGCTTGCTCTTGGGGGAATTACTGGAATTGTTGGGTTTTTGTAAATTATAGTGTGATCTAGACCTACTCTATCTGTAAAGTGTCTTGAGATAATTCTTGTTATGATTTGATACTATAAATACAATTTAATTGAATTGAATACTTAGAGTGAATATGAATGTTTCAACCATCCATTAATGTTACTTTTAGGGAACTATTTCAACTATTTATACAATACTTAAACTAACTTTTTTAACCATTAATCCAACACTTATTATTTTAAACTTTTTCTCCATTATTTTAACTGTTTAGTCTTACTTTCAGCATTTTATCTCTATCATTTATTCATTACTTTTAGATACGTTTTTTAAACTTCTGTGCTCGCTTGCCAGCTAGTTTTCACACTCTTCCATAACTGCAACATGTAGTGTTAAACTGTTACAGTTGACTTAATGTTAATATGTGGATATATTCTTTTAATCAAATCATAATTTCAATTTGTGTCAAATTAGTTAAGCTACTCTACAAGCTTTCCATGTAACCCCTGTCACATGTTATTTCATGAATTTTCTTCTTTTTTTTTAGTCAAAATATTTTTTTGTTTATTACTTTCCCATAGGCTCTCTGATTTGCAAGACATAGACCTTAATAACACGTGTTGTACTTTTTGAAATTAATATGAAATTTTACATATTACATGCCACAAGTGGCAATTACACGATTACTATACAGCACATGGAATTTCTTCATCATGTCAGAAGATACTGTTGAGCATACCTGCCAACATTTAGGTTTCAAAATGAGTTATTTACGGCTGTTTCAGATCTATACTTGTGGGCCTTTTTATATTGATGTTGTGACAAAACATCAATTTATTACAGAACAACACTAAGGTTAGCACTGCGGTACAAAACCCATTTCATTTTGGGATGGCAGTGGGGACTTGGGTTGGGAACTAGAGGGTCGCGGTTCAAGTCCCCGTACGGACCAAAATACAGAGTGTAGTCTGGTAGCTGGAGAGATGCTAGTTCACCTCCGGGCAATGCCAAGGTGCAGTCGCCGCCCCCTCACTCTGACATCTCTCCATTTGTGCATGTATAGGATAATAGTATTTCAGGCCTGTGTGTAATGTGTTCTAGTAGGAGTTGAGTGTAATTTTAATTTCATGAACATAATTCATAATCATCATAATTAATTTGCTGTTTCCTTCTGGAATAATAACCTGCGACACACACCGACACTGTAACTCATGTCATTTGAAAATATGATCTGGCATCTCTTGGTCTCCACATGTGACTTTAATATTTTGCCTGTAGGCATACTTTTCGCTAAGAAGAAACACTCCCTGTAAACCCTTTAACATTGGGGGTAAACAATAAATGGCACCCATGCTCTTTTAGTCAAGCACTACCACAGAGCGTGTTAGGTTTTTTTTTTTTTGCATGACTCTCACTTCAATACGCAATAC
Source organism: Sander vitreus (assembly GCF_031162955.1). NCBI lineage: Eukaryota > Metazoa > Chordata > Actinopteri > Perciformes > Percidae > Sander > Sander vitreus. The sequence goes on from NC_135863.1 coordinate 27,460,947, forward strand.
AATTTTATTCACATCATGGTTTAGTCAAAACATGATGAGATGAATAGCCCATCACCCGTTTTGGTCACCACATTTGGTTTTTATTTCGGCTGTAAATCCCTGCTTTTGTTTTGCTTCTGAGAAACCAATCTGAATGAGGGAAAAACTAATTTTTTTGAAAGCCTGAAAAGTATACTTTGATAACACTGAAAATTGGCGTGTCTGTTAATAGTTATTTCTTATTGTGTCAATAAGAAGTAACATGATACTAGCAGAACAAATTGAATTGACCTGTGAATTTGAAAGTCAAAAGTTGATTTTGCTATATCTCCAGAGCAGATTCACAGTGTTCGTGTGAGAAGGAGGGCATTGTTATGTTTCTGTGTGTGTATGTGTGTGTGTGAGTACGTGTGTGTTTGTGTGTGTGTGTGTGTGTGTGTGTGTTTGTCTGTTATTGGCTCAGCCGCCTGGATACAGCTGAACCCCCATATCCTGAGTTTCCTTGGCAACACTGTAGCAACCTTTGCTGTGAATGAGGCTGCTATTCTAGGATGAAAAACATGTATACAGTATGTGTACAGTTCAGATGTTTCTGCTCCAGGGTGATGCAGTGATGCATGGATCATGTTTTACTACCATGAAAGCATTGAAACGTATATGAATATAAAATCTTTTGATCTTGTGTTTGACACTGAAACTATAGTGCATGGAGATCTTTTCTTTTTTTAGGATTATTTTTCGGTGCTTTCATTCCTTTAATTTATAGGACAGCTGTAGACCGGAAAGGGGCGACGACATGCAGCAAAGGGCCATTATTCAGAATCGACTGGGACTGTGCCTTGGTACATGGGGCGCATACTCCAGATTATTTCTCACTAAGCAGGATACAACTGTCAGCCAATATACTTTATTAATCCTCAGTACCTATACATGCACTAATGGAGAGATGTCAGATGGAAAGGGAGATGCCCGTGGAAAGGTGCACCGAGCATTTGGGGGTCCGGTGCCTACCAGTCCACCACTATACTTTGGTCGATATGGACTTGAACCAGCGACACTCGGGTTCCCAACCCAACTCCCTACTGACTGAGCTACTGCCACACCCAATGAGAGGCTTATCACCGCACTCCCCATCTGTCTCCTTCGTCTCCGTATATAGCCTTATTTATAAATCCAATCTAAACATGATCAGGACCACATCTCCTGCTTTAGCCTGTCCACCTCAGTCTTCTGCAACTCTTGCTGCGTAGATGAATGAATAAAAAAAAAGAAAAGAAAAAAAGATGAATAAAAAAACTCTCTTTTAGTTTAATTGTACTGTACCATCAATTTCCTTGGAAATTGCTCCAATAAATTTCTGTAGTTAGGACTGTACCCCAATCAAATTTTTTTAGAGTTGACTCAGAAATATAGAATATATATATATATATATATATATATATATATATATATATTACTAATAATTATTAATAATGTTTTTTTCTTCAATACATCTTCCCTGTAATATATTATTCACTCCTCCGCCTAGTTACTGTCAGTTCAGCACACCTTAAGAGCTACAACAGCTTAGATTGAGTGTTATGTTTTACTCAGAAGTTATGCCTTTGTTTATTATTATTATTATTATTATTATTATTATTAATAATAATAATAATAATAATAATAATAATAATAATTTATACTTTTTATTGATCGCCAGTGGGGAAATTACAATTTAAACTCTACACTTTTGTTAGACACACTATACACAGGCCTGAAATACACACATGCCCAGGTCCTATACATCAGTGGTTCTTAAAACTTACACGAATTAGACCACGGACCCCGATCTGATAAGACTTTGTCCCAGGGTCCCCTATCTCATAATTTTTGCTTTTAGATGTTTTATTACAGAACGTGAATGAATATACAGGCCTACAAGATAAACAACATCGATTGACAGAACAGTTTGGATCGTTTCCAGTTTCTAAAATGTGAGGATTTTTCTGCATTGAGTACTTTTACTTTTAATACTTTGAGTACATTTTCCTGATGATACATACATACTTTTACTTAAGTCAAATTTTCAATGCAGGATTTTTACTTGTAAGAGAGTATATTTACAGTGTGGTATTACGTAGTACTTTTACTTAAGTGCTGATAAACCACCTGTAAACTGCTACTATTGCTGCTAGTATTTTTTATTAATGCTTCTACTTCTACAACTAACATTAATTTGCATGCATGAAGAAGTGGGTGCTTTACTTAGTAATGTGATTTTTCCATTTATAGTCTTCAATTTGTGCAATGCGCTCCTATTCGTATATTGATGAAGGGCCGGTCTGCATATTTGCCTCGCAATGCAGAAGGTTTGAGAGGGAATGAGAGTGATAACAGATATGAGTTGGAAGCTACTATATAAGTGGTCACACTATATTCTGAGTTGCTGACAGGACGCTTTAGCAGGATTAAATAATTGTGTGGTGTGTGTGTGTGTGTGTGTGTGTGTAAGTGAGAGATGACCAGATCACCACGGTCTAATTTCGTTTCCAGACCCTGAGGCACCCTAATGAAGACAGAGCTAACAATCAGCTGCCCTGCTGGAAGACAGGAGGCAGAAAAAGTCATATTTATTCCAAATTGCACCATCCTACTTGGTTATTATATGCAGGACATGAGACCTGAGCAGCTGTTCATGCATATTGCAGACTTAAAGGAGAATTCTGATTGCTTGATTGCTAAATGTCTCCGAGTACTGTCGATAGGGAAAAAAACGACCAAAATCGGTGCTAGCAAACTGGAGTTGCTGCAGCTAATGGCCAGAGCTCCCAGTTAGCTAAAATGACAGTTGTGAGGGCATGTTCTAAAGAGTGCCTTTGTGCCTGACACAACAACAGACACAAAATGCAATTACAATTTTTGTGCAACATGAACAGGGCCCTTACGTGACAACAAGATGCGTTTTCAACTCAGACATTGTGAAGAAACCATTTAAATTCAAAGTTTGTACTGTCACCTACCTCGTTTTCCGTCGGTCGCTTCACCGAAAGCCCAGAAGAGTCGATCACAGAGGTCATGCCTTCGTGACGAAAACTTGAAGTTTATTTCCCCCTCAAAAATAGGTAATTGAGCACTGTAGTGGTTATGGCCATATCAGTGACTATGTAACTACATGGAAACGGTCCAAATGATGCCTGTGGCTTGCACAGTAATAGCGTTACTGAAGGCTAGCTCTAGTCTTGCGCTGAAGTCCCGTGGGAATTCAGTTGTTGCAGGAAATGGTACTCTTTAGAACATGCCCCCACAACTGGCATTTTAGCTTTGGCCATTAGCTGCAGCAACTCCAGTTTGCTAGCACCGATTTTGGTTGTTGTTTTTCCTATCGACAGTACTCGGAGACATTTAGCGATTAAGATTCAGGTAAAAATCGGCCGGAATTCTCCTTTAAGGGCCATACTTAATAAATGTTTGCAGAGGCTGCCTTTGTCTAAGAATGCCGATCTGTTAACTTGTGCGTCACTATGTTCACCAGCTAGGTTCTACCCTTGTCTGCTGTTTGGTGCTGTGCAGGTAGTGTAGTGTATAGATTGGGAGAATGAGGAAAAACAATAAAGTTGCAGCCTCTAAAACCCAAAAATAAGCTACTTATTTTTTTATGTCTGTGTCTTATTCGGTTGCATGTTTTCATACAAAAAAGAGCTTTACACACATTATCAGAGCTGAATATTTGATGACTGCAGTGTTATACATTTTATGTAGTCTTGATTTGGGTGTTTATAGTGCTCATTTTATTTAAAAGGGTTGTAAACCTGGTTCTTCAAGTTAATAGTAGCACACACCACAGTCAACTTTATTCAAATAAAATGTAGTTTCCCACAAAATAGCGGCTAGTGAAGATGCTGAGTGGCTAGTAGCTTTGGAAAACCACTAGCCACTGTGGCTGGTAAGCAAAAAAGTTAATGTCAAGCACTGGTGGCCATGGTAGTTGAATTTTGCCGGATAAAAAATTGAGCGTCATGCGGCAGCGACCGTTTAGGCACCAAAACGACTTGGTAAGTTAACGATAAAGGTTGTGTTTTGGATAAACACTCCCGAGGAATGAACACGTGTTTCCTGGGTGAAAGTATTTCGTTTTCACCCTGAAGTGAACTCCGCTCCCCAGCTTGAAAGCGCTGTGTTTTACGTAGACACACTGTTGCGCTATTTCATTTCGAGATTATTTTCCATTGAATATTGAAGTTCATAAATAAGTGTTTTGGCATGCCTGGCCGAGAGGCACTATATCCATGGTATTGAAAAGGGGATTTAATTCTTGCATGTATGAACCCCCCCCCCCGCTTTTCACAAATCACACCCTGATTATATGTATACATAATACTCAGAGAAAGACTTTGAAACTTCAGAGTCTTGTGCAGACTCTGATCTGCGCAACAGCACACCAGAGGCTCACTGTGGTAGAAATTACAAAGTGACTTTTATCATTCCAAAAAAACTAAGAAGAGCACATGTACGTGCACAGAATCTAATTAGCAGAAACCAAGAGGCACTGCAGTGAAGCCTTCATATCCTCCAAAAGCTAAACAGTACTTTGTGTTGACACAAGTAAAAAATTAACATTGAAAAGCAAGATGACACAGACACAAAGACAAGGTGTTGTTATTTATTAAGGATGGTTTATTACATCTGCCAAGGAGGTTATGTTTTCGGTTTGTTTGTTTGTCAGCAGGATTATGGAAAAACTACTGGAAAAACAACTGGCACTGATTTTCATGAAATTTGGGGGAAGGCTGTAGCATGGACGAAGAACCGATTACATTTTGAGGAGGATCTGAATCAGGGGCCGGATACACAAATCATTTTTCACTTTCCTAAAGATTGTGATGTAGGACATGGACTTGGCGGAGCTCTGTGCTCTCTGAGTGCCCTTAAATTTGGACCTAATGAAAATAAAAAAACCTGAGATGCTCTTTTTTATTCTAGTGCTCAAGGCTGCGACAGACCAATGAGTGTCAGATACTGTATGACTAGCCAGTGTTTTAGAAATACTGGTCATGAGGTCCAAATGAACCAAGTGCTGATCAAGTCCCCCTAAAATATTGATGACTACCCACCAAAAAATATGACTCCAAATGAATGCTAATGATGGTCAGTGTTTGTGTCATGTGTAAACAAGCAACTGTTTTCTAACACATTCGCTATATCAACCTAAAATGTAATATGCCAATGTTGTGTTTGCTGCTTGGTTCCACTGCACCCAAGTGTACAATCAGTTAATGCAGGTTTTAAGATAATCAATCTTAAAATAATAGCCTTAGAAAACCCACCAAAAATAATTTCATTATAGTCATAGAAGGTAAACTTATGAGGTCATCAAAACTCTCAATGTCTAGGAAACAGTGATGGGAACATGACCTTGGTGTCCTCCATGCTAGCTAAAGGCCTAAGTGTTTTTATCCAACCCGTTCTCACTCCATCTACATGTATGTCAGTACACCGGAAATTGTTAGTTACCAGCTAATGCTAGCGGTAGATAGCTAGCTTGGTTGGCATTGCGCTTGACAAGAAGTCTTGAAACAAGCGATTGAGACCATATACTCATATTTATGTAATAAATGTTTATTGAGGTAATAAACTGGGAAGCATTGTCATTGCCCCATAGACTTCTATAAAAACGGACTTGTTTTTGCAACCAGTGGAGTCGCCCCCTGCTGAAAATAAGATAGAATGCAGGTAGCATTGGCTTCACTTTTCAGACCCGGAAGCTTCGTCCATTATTTTTACATTCTATGGGGAGTACGCATAAACTGTACTCAAGACCACCTTTTCAAGTGGACTTGGGGAACCAGGTTCACTAACTAACCTGGGTACAGTACGCAGTGTTCACACTAAATACATGAACTGGACTTGGGGTCAAATGTACTCAGATCCGGGAGCAAGTCCATGGTGTAAAAGCCACCTCACTGCATTATAGTACATTATATTTTTATATTTTGTGTCACCTGCCACCTGAAAAAGTTTCCACCATAAATTGGTGCATAAAAGTAAGTTTGATGCTTAAAATGTCCTGTACTGTAGATTTATTATAGATTTTACTATAGATAATTTTTTTTTTTTTTTTAAAGTTAGACTGAGTTGGCTGCAACCTTTACTGAAACAAAACTTGTGACACACATTTAGCTCTCCTTATAAATGTTGTTTGGCACAGTTGAACCTTTATAATTATAATCACATTTTGTAACTTTGAAAAGTCCATTGTTGCAACATCACTCGTCTGATTCTGATTAAACTTAGAGAGATGATGAATCCTACTGCTCCTTTCCAAAGAGGCTCCAAAGGGACAACTTGTTTAATGTGTTGAGTTAAAACTGTACATAGAAGATATTACTGTATAGATATTCAGGCTTTACATTTGACAATTTCATTTCGATGAAATTGGTTAAAATTGTACTGTATATACTTTAAGAGTACAGTGTTCCCCTAGAAGTCATTTTTGGCAAGGCAAATTTAGGCTTTATACATGTGTGTATAATCCTAGATAGCGCATCAGCGGCATTGTACAGTAACATTAAGGTAAATAATCACCGTTTTGCTTATGCGACAGCCAACTGTGGCACACAGCTCCTCTCTTATTACTTCATCTGGTCTCCTACAGCATTTCGTCCGTCACTCTCTCTGCTCCTCTGCTTTCTTTTACTCCTCCTGTTTCTGTTTTAGAGAAAGGGAGGGCTGAAGGAGAGAAAGGAAGACAAGGGTAAAGGATAAAAAGAAAGAGAGAGAGTATGTAAATGTAGACAGATGGTAAATACTTCCCTCCTGCAGGGAGCCATGTCAGACTGCAGAGCACTGCTGCACTCTGCATGACAAGATCAGGCAGGCAGGCTGTGTGTGTGCATACGTGCATGCGTGCGCGCGCGCGCGTGTGTGTGTGAGTGTGTGTGTGGCTAGGCAGGCAGGCAGACTGTCAGTGAATGTAGGTGAAAGGGCTTTGCTGTCAGAGTGAGGCAATGCAGAGTCGAGCAGAGCAGGGATAAACAATAATCTACACTCCCCCGCCATCTTTACCAAGGGGATGGGGTGGAGAGGCGGATCGATGTGGGAGGAAGAGGGGAGGGCAGTATGAGAGAAAGATACAAAAGTCTGTTGACTAACTTTCAGAGTAAAGGCAGTGATTTATATCTATAGGACTCTCAAGCACTAATCTGTTCAGTATCACATTTGTAGACTTTAAAGGTGGCTGTAAAGACAAGAGCAGCTGGATTCATGTTGGTAAAAATGGATTATTGTGCTCATGCTCAAACCCATGCCTATCCATAGAGCATAATAATGTGATATATGGAAGTTGTGTATTGAGCCATATTTTGGTGAAATTATAATACATATTGTCCAGTCATGTCTGTTTGTAATCTGGATGTTTACGAGGCCTTTGAAGGAACAAAAAGTAATTGTTTTTTTCTGAATTGTACTATATTTCACCACATAGTGTAAAATGCAGCTTCAACCAAAACAAGGAACCAGCAAAGAAAGTCCTTAATTCCCACTTCTCCCTGATTTTTTCTTGAAACCATTTCTACTCCCCATCTATCAAAATAACATTTATGGTTTCAATGCTGCTGTAAATGAACACATATAGTATATAGTACATCTATACGCTGATGACATTATTTTATATTTATAAGACCATAAAGCCTAATAGTCATATACTGTATATATACTATATTGTCTATGCACTAAATATACAGACTTTTAGGCCTCTTTGTTTACGGGTTCAAATCTTAAATACTTTAATTTTGCCCTGAATACTTAAAAGTTTTCTAGAAAGTTGCGATGGTTATTCAAGAATTTTAAAAAATCCATTGCTGCTTGTTTGACTGACCTACGTGCACAAGATGAGACATACAGCTGACTCTGTTAACAGGAGTTTGCAATTTCTCATGTCAGGAAACTCATGTCAAGTTTTTTTTGGGCTTTGTTTGGCCTTTATTTGACAGGACAGCTGAAGGCAGAAAAGGGGGGCGAGAGAGGGATGACATGCAGCAAAGGGCCGTGGGTTGGAATCAAACTCTGCGGTAAGTACATGGGGCGTACGCTCAACCAGGTGAGCTACCAGGGCAACTCATGTCAAGTTTTATCCAATATTTGCGACAATACGCATTTTAGTGTGGCAGTGTGGCCCTGCTTATGCATTGCTCTGGGACAAATCTGAAAATCTGAGCAAGCTTGACACACAAGGTTGACTGTCACTGAGCTCACAAACCCTTGTGGCAGAGCCTGAGACACATTTGATGGACAAAAACATATTTTTCTCTATAATTTTTCCTGTGTTCAAACCCAATGACTATTTATTTATTGAAAGTTACATATACCAGTCCGTTTGTGTACTCTCTCTCTCATTCTCTTAGAAACACCAGAACATACAGACCCCTGTATTTATGTGCACTCTTTGCTTGTGCTGATTGAACTTAGCTGCCTAGTCTGGTTTTAGTGGATTTGTTTTTGTTGTTGTTATGTTTACCCACTTCCGTCTAGCAGATATGAATACACCTTGTACTTTTGGGTTTGTGGTGTTATACATAAATACTGTCAGACCAAAACCACAGCTTTCAAATGCACAACTAACCATAACATTAACATTTGTGTATTGCATCTTTTTAGAGAACATCAATAATAGGATTGGAGTTGGAAATGGCGTTTAAATGAACTGTTCATGCTTTTTTGCTACATACTTTCAAGTCCCTTGTTTTATAACACAGAGGAGTTTGGAGAAAGCTGCTCAAGACAGAGCTATAAAAAGATAGTGATTCAGTGAGTGTGTATGTGTTATGTGAGTTTTCCGCAGGCATAAACTGGAAGGGACAATCAACAATTACAGACAGGCAGGCGTGGGGATGAAGGAGTTGGTGGGGGAGGTTCAGCAGAGAGAGAGTGGGAAGGAGAAAAATGAGTCAGGGCTTGCTTGTGTGCTTGGTTAGATCAGATAATTAATTGCTGACTGGAGAAGGGGGAGAAGGTGAAAGGGGAGGATGGCTGAGGTCACTTTAGGCCAACTTGTCTCACAGGAATAGGCTGATGAAAACAACAATACTAAACATAGGGCAACACAGAAACTGAAATCTAAAGAAACCTTTATTTATTGAAATGCTAAAGGAAAATCTTGACAGCGTTTTGTCCTGCATCACTGTTCAGTTCCATATGGTATTCATATTTGTAGCTGCCCAATGCCTTGATACCAGGTGCCCTGTGAAATGTATGACCACTTGTAGAGCTATGGAACAGGAAAACAGGTTGTGTTGGAGACATATGAAACACTGACTGACCACCACTCGGTGTATGTTTTTTTCAGTACATCTGGAAAAAAAATGTAAGCGCAATAGCTCAGTCCGTAAGGACTTGGCTTAGGAACTGGAGGGTCACCGGTTCAAGTCCTGGTACGGACCAGGTATGGTGTACTGGTTGCTAGAGATGTGCACACCAAACCCCCAAATGGGCAAGCACCAAAACCCGTGGGCAGCCCCCTCACTCTGACATCTCTCAAATTAGTGAATGTATAGGAACAGAGCAGGAGCATGTGTGTATTTCAGGCCTGCGTGTAATGTGTAATATCAAAAGACTGTAAAATGTAATTTCCCCTTGGGGGATTAATAAAAGAATGTCTTCTTCTTCAATAGTGGCTTGATGGCCATAATTAGTACTGTAACACTTGTGAATGAATGATAATAAATAACAGAATACCTGTTGATAATTCCTGATCTGCAGCTTGCGCTGGCTTATAGGGCAGGCACAACGGACGAAGGCACATTGTAGAGGGGCTCAAGCAGTTTGACCTATACTCTAATTAAATTGGTATTTTCGACGACCCAGTATGGTCATGTAACACAGCGATAAACAATCTTTAGCCTTAGTTATTATTACTTTAGTACAGTCTGAATCTGCAGTAAGAGGCTGTCTGAACGCTGTGGGGGAAAGGGAATTGCCGTCCAGTTTGGGTTTTTGTCTCCTTCCACTAGTCTACACATTTGGGTGATGCAAATTTCTGTTCCATGGGTGCCAGTAGAAGACATAAATAGACTATTTGGACATTAATTGTTTGGGTCACAGTGCTTACCGAACAGAGGAAGTCGCATAAAGAACTGAACATCCCTGTACAGAAACGTTTCGGTACACATACACTCTCCGAGACACCCCTAATGGACAGTGACATGCATAGCATGTCCATATCCATAAAAATCACCAACTCTCTCTTTTAAAGTAATGTCTGAACTAGAGATCCCTCAACTGGCTTATGGACTTGCCCCTTCTGTCAAGTCGTGACATTTAGCCAGTGAAGGTCTTGGGCTTTTGATGGGCCTATGATGATGACTTTGATGTCGTAAAGTAGCGTGGGATCTGTATTGTTAAACAGCCAACATTGCCGATGAAAAGCTGATGTGACTCAGGCAGAAATAACATTTACTGACGAGTTAATATAATACAGTTTTATTCACATTTTGTTTATTCAAGTTTATTTACGTTAAGTCATTTAATTCTAATAACGTTAGATGAGTCTACTGCCCATAAATCTACGGTAGCTATGTGGCAAATATCACTTTATGATTGTTTACGATTGTTTAACAATCGTTCTTGTACACACAAGCATTTAAAAATAAATGGCTTCTCGGCTACCTCGTATTCTGTAATAAATTCCTCTACCAGCACATATGTAATTAACTGTTGACAAAATGACATTGTGTCTGTGGGTAATTTGTAAATCACTAGTCCTGTGTGAATAGAACTTAATCTAAATAAAGCCTTCAAAATGAACATTAGTTTCAACATGTGACAGTAAAACTAGAAAGTCAACAGAACAGCGTTTAAGCCATCCAACATCAAACATTTGAAACAAATACTATCGTGAATACACTTAAAGCTATAGTGCCTAGTTTCTGTCTCACCCCATGAGGAAATCTAAGTAATGACAACAAACCTGTGGCGCGTCCACATGATACAAGCCATTCGTGATTGCGCACAGCCCCCACCGCTCCCCCACGCAGTTGCTAGTAGCCAAGGAGGACACGGAGGATTATAAAAACATGACGGACTCTTCAGAAGAGGTAATTATCTTCACCATTCATCTTGAATGTAACGGACGTTCATTAATATCAAAAAGTTACGCACTAAAGCTTTTATACATTTACCATTTTAAACCTGATGTCCTCAACTGCTCTGTGTGTGTGTATGTGTGTGTGTGTGTGTGTGAGAGATGGCGACAGGGTGGATGGGGGTGGTAGGGTTCAGGGACTGGGAAGAAGGCATAAATGGTCTGAGAAAGTGATTATCTTAATTGCATGTCCTAATAAAACAGGAGGTGTGTGTGAGAGAGGGAGGAACAGATCATAATATTGGAGATGGAGCAGTGTGGTGTCGAGGGGAAAGGGAAAAGAGGCAAACAAATCATAGAAGTATGATAGAAGGAAGAGGGGATGGATGAATACAAGAGAAAAAGGGTGAAAGACAGAAACAGAAGGGCAGTGGTGACAGATAGCGATGCTAACATGGATTGACGATCCCCGATGATTCCTATTTGTGGGAGAGCTGCTTTTTGCAGGACCAAAATGGTAACCGGATGCATGTTTTTATTTGTAGAAAAAGGCTACAAATAAAAACAAATAAGAATCATATGGACATATAATATAACTGATTATATAAACACTCAGAATTATTGATTTGAGATGCTGCTTATGAATAAATCACATTAAAAAGTCCAGCATTTACAAGCTGTGAAATAGCAGCTGCAGTCTTAGCAGAAGCCAATACAAAAGTCACATCACAAATACATAAATATGTACATAAATAGTACAAACCGAGTTAGGACCTTTAAATATAAAAAACTTTTAAAATGTTTTTGTCTTTCAAATATGTGTGTATATATATGAGAGTGCTGTAGGCTGTACAGCACTGTTACTGTGATGATTGTGTTGACTTGTGTTGACATTTTTCCAGTAAATGAACACATCTATCATCTATTGTATCCTGACAGTAGCAGAAATAAGTAATGGAGATGATTACATTAGTTTCACACATTTGTCTTCCTTGTCAAAATCCGGTGCCACATTAACCGCTGCGCAACGAGGCCGCCCACAACTCAGTCTGAGATTCAGGTGTGTTAGTAGTGGCTAATTTAGCCTGGAGTCTCTAGCAGAGATGAGGAGCAGATACAATTGGTGGATTTCCCCTTCAAAGCATTAAAATCAACAGGCAAAACATATACTGTATCAACACTGACGCACACTGCTAGTAGTCTAAGCATCATCCAAACTGCAGCTGTGAGTCTCGCCAAACTCAACAGGTAGCAAGGAATAGCATCTACAAGCTAATGAGCACTGAGCCGACTGTCTAACTCTGATACATAAACAAATTAAGCAAGCCCCAAAGCCCCAAGGCTGTATCTTTGGTATTCTACGGCTGAATTTCGGTATGTACAAGAAGTTTCGAGGGAAGCAAGTATGTACGGGTCAGGCTGAGTTAAGCATTTGGGTACTTAAAGCTATTGTAAGCCCTGAGGGGACAACGTGTCAGTCTCTACTCGCTTAAAGCAAGCGGAATTTTGTCACACAGTACTTATTGAGTCTGTAACCCAGTGTAAGGGTTTAATTTTCCCATTCCAATCACCAGCAGTTATTGGGCGGGATAAGGTGAGAGCTCTTGTCAATGTCGGATTCATGGGGTGAGGCTGTAGCTATTTCCTGGAAGCAGTACATCAGTGCAGACCCAGTATACCCAACACAAAAAAGGTTTGTTGGTTAATTTTTTTTGCCAGCACTTATGGGGATGGGCTGATGTGAGAGGAGAGATAAAAGGCAGAGTACACAGCCAGACAGCGAGCGCTGGGTCAGGGCTAATGGATAACATCCCCCTGGACCACAAACTACTTCCACCTAGACATGACTGGTATTCATCTTGGGTGCACTCATCATTCAGGTCACGTGAGCTTACTAATACAATTGTTACAGCTATGTGTGGCAAAAAAAAAGCAGCAGGGTGACCTCTAGCTCACCCAGTAAGAGCGTGCGCCCCATGTAGGCTGAGTCCTCTGCAGCGGCCCGGGTTTGAATCCGACCTGCAGCCCTTTGCTGCGTGTCATCCCCCATCTGTTTCCCACCTTTCCTGTCTGTCGACTGTCTCTCACTCTGAAATAAATGGAAAAAAGCCCCCACAAAAATAATCTTAAAAAAAACAACAAGAAAGCAGTGACCTTAAGAATCCTTGGCTGCTTGTAACTTTGTTTTGCTTTTTACTGTTATTCATTTTGACACTAATACTAGTACTAGTACTAGTACAGAAACAAACTAGATATTTGCCAAGATTGAGCGGGGCACGGTTAATGCTGAATCAACACAAAATTGAAAAAAATAAGTAGTTATGATTTAAAATCAGAAACAAGAAAACATCTGTCAGCTGTTAGGTGTAGTATTGAGGACTCAGAGACAGTCAGAACAACTTCCAGACTGAGATGTATGAATTGAATGAAAGTAGTGGATTCTAAATTTAAAAAAGAAGCTGTACTCTCAAGTGTAGCTGCACAGGGAGCGGCCAGCACTTGAAAAACTCCACAGATCATGAATCATGTCTCAAGGTTAAGTATGTAGCAGCTCACATTAGAACAGTGCTGGGAAGAATGTTAGCTAAGTGTGGCAAACATGACTTTTAATGTTATGCAGCATCTTATATCAAGCAAAACACTATCAAGATAGTGATTATATTAATCTAGGACAAGCCACTTCAAACATAAGAACAAGCATGAGCAATAAGCTTGGTAACACATTACGTTAGCATTAGCCCAAAGCACCACTATGCCTAGGTACAGCTTCACAGACCTGCTAGCATGGCTGAGGCACTAATTTCTACTTCTAATTACTAATTAATTCATTTTAGCCTAGTTTACTGTATGAAAAAAATTGCCCCTCCACAATTTTTACCAGCCAGTCATGTTATCCTGGTACCGGGCCTGATTGATCACCTCACAATATTAGCTCCCTGTAGGTGCTTGCGAGCTCCAGCACCCATGGGTGATTGTGATCTATGGCAGTGGTTCCCAACCAGGGGTACTTCTCGTTGATTGTAGAGTAGCTCAACTAATTTGAAAATTTGGAAATTATGATTTGATTAAAAAAAAACATATCCACATATTAACATTAAGTCAACTCTAACACCTGAACACCACATGTTGCAGTTATGTAGGAGAAAACTAGTTAGCAAGTGAGCACAGGAGTTTAAACAGGTAGCTAAAAATAATGACTAAATATTAGAAATAAATAGCTTACAGTAATGGTAAAACAGTTCATATGATAAGTTATAAGTACTGGATAAACGGTTGAAATAGCTAAATTTAACGTCAGTGGATTATTGGCTTCTAAAAGCTGTTTCATGTAGAGTTTAGATTCTCTGCTCGAGCCCGAGCACGAACTTGACCCGACCCGATATTTCACTATATATCACTATCTTCAGGCCTGGCCGGGCCCTTGATCAAGTATTTGTGTTTTTTTAATCATTACTTTATTAGCCTAATTGGGTGGGGAGAAAGCTATGCCTCTTCAGCTTCTCCTGCTCTGTGTATATGTCCTGCACTGACTTGAGTGTGAGGTAAACTGTGCTAAATCGTGTCTCCCCCATGTGTAGCACTGTCTTCAATAATTGTGCAACCAGGCCAGATTGTTTCAGATATCTCACGAGTCCTTTAGCAGCAGATATGGTCTCTCCTATCTTGTTGGCCAGTGCGTCGGCATGCAGACCGCGGGGAAGGACAGTATTAATTAGGTGATCGAGACAAGAAAGTCTCCTATGTGGTTCCAGGGCTTTGATTATGTTGCTGCCTTGATCTGTTACCCACACTATTTGGCTGGAGTTTTATTTTTTACGTTTCTTCATTCGGCCCGATCTAAGCTTTAGTTTCAAGCTTCTTGCGTTCAGCACGGACCGGGCGTTGCGGATGGCGATATGACTCAAACGGGGCCTGGGCGACTTTGCGCCGAGGTTCTGATCGCCGAGCCACGCACCTCCAAGACGTTGCAATGATTGGCTAAAGGAGAGAAGTCCGTTCTTTGAGCCGCTCTGACCGCAATCAGTATAAAAGACCAGACGGTTCTAAGTAGTAGTAGCCTAGTAGCATCGCTGCATATGACGCTACTTAACACTAACTTACACTTGGCAGCAAGTAACATTAGCCTACCGTTAGCTAGTAGCTGCACATGGTTAAAATGCTGACTGCTAAACGGTGTAAAGTGTGACTGTGTTTCACTGAAAAGGATTCCAACACCGAGACATAGAGCAGTCTGCAGCTAAAGACAGTGCAGTTGCGCTATAGGCACTGCCGTCAAAAAAACAACACAGACCGGACTTTATGGTACGTTCACTTGCAATAAAAAAAAAAAAAACTGAACAAAATCCTCGTGGTGCATTCAAAGTTCTTGTAAACAAAGCCTTTTGCCATATAGTGGTTGTTTTGGTCATTTACCAGCAGTTTACTGGTGAAATAAGTTATTGTTAGAAGTTTACATTCAAGAAGAAGAGAAGAACTGGCAGCAGCATTGTCGTCAATGCTTCGACTTGATTCGATGACCTACTTCGTCAGATCAAGCCTTTCATTCACCATAAAAGAACTCATCTTAACCCAGTAAGTTTACAAGAAAGACTTGCAGTCACTCTGAGAGTCCTGGCATCCGGTTGTCAGCGAACTCGTTCAGGCCTCCTGTTTCTGCTTTGTCGTGCGCCGCTGAAAAAAACAGAGTGATGCACGCCCCCCGCTCGTCATTTTGACGTCACATTGGCGCGCGCAAGCTTGGATGCGGCTACTGTAAAACGGCCATGACATGGATAAAATTAGAGAGTTAGAGAGGGAAATAAGGGACAGCATAATGAGGGAAATGAGATAAAATTACAGGAGGAGGGAGAGTGGGGGAAGGAGAAGTGAGGAATCAGAGCAAATGAGTGTGAAATTGCAGATAGGAGAGAATAGCAGAGGAGCAGAGGAAATATGGGTTGAAGTGTGTAGGTGTGAGCTGCAGAGAACACGCAGGGTGATGGCAGGCTGTGCTGCATGATCAGCACTGCTATTTATAGATCTGTGGAATCCTTTAAGGCAAAGGAAGACAAGTCCAGCAGCACTGCAGACATGCACTATTATCAGCCTTAATATAGTCTCATGTTATACCTGGTTCAGTAGAGAGGGGCATTTGTGTGTGTGTGTGTGTGTGTGTGTGTGTGTGTGCGTGCGTGCGTGCGTGCATGTGTTTAAATGCAGTCTTGTTTTTGTGTCCTTAAGAGAACCAAATACAAGCATGAAAAATAGTATTCAAAAGGCTTTATACTGGATATCTTTTTCCTACCACATAACAGCAAATTAAATCAATCTCAAGGGCACTTATTCTTTCACTCTTTCACTTCCCTCTTAGAAGATGAAGGTGAAAGAAGCAGGAAGAAATGGAATGAAATTGGCAGGAATTGCTCTGCTTTTGGAATGAATAGTAAACGCTCAGCATTGTACGAAGGAGATCATAGGTTGACCCTTTTACATTGACCCTCCGGGTGGCTTTCTGATTTGCTTGCAATGGCAAGAGAGTGCGAGTATATACTAGGGCTGCTTGATTAAGGAAAAATCATAATCACGATTATTTTTGGTCAATATTGAAATAATTATTTAACACTATTACTCATTGTCTTTTGGAAAGATGTTGCAATTGTACTTAAAAAACTGATCAAATCAACAGTGAAAACACCTCAAACTGTGAAATTATCTTAATACTTTTGCCGTTTGAACTTTTTTTTCTCATTCAGAACACAAGACAAAATATGAGTTTACTTGCAAAAAATAATGTTCAAAACATCATTTTTTTCCTCGAACAATCTGTTTTTGTGATCACTAGGAGCCGAAATCGCGATTAAAATTTGGATTCATTTTACAGCCCTGGTATATACTGTACATATCAATGGTTTCGGACAATGAGCAAGGTGTGGACATCATGCTGAGCTCTCTGGTCCTCAGTTCTCTTTTAAAGCCATGTGTTCGTAGGTTTCTGAATTGGGACACAGTAGTCCTGCCATATCACATTTCTGCACATTTACAACACCAGAGTTTGTTGGAGTGATACTAAATTATGCAGCAAAGGACACATTACTTAGCTATTTTAGTACCTGCAATTACGAAAGACAAGCCACCAGCACCTAGGGGTAGAAGACACTCTTAACTAGGGGTGGGAATCACCAGAGGCCTCATGCTACTATATCATCACGATACTTATGTCAAGATACAATATTATTGCAATTTCAAACATATTGCAATATTCGGCATTGTATTGCAATTTATTACCTTTTTTACAACTTCAAATTTTTTCCCAATTTCAAATGATATCCCCAAAAGGAAACTTTGTCAACATCTGTGTTATCTAAAAAGATACATTTCTCTTTGTTCATATCAAATCAATTTTATTGCTGCAAAATGGGATTGTGAAGCAGACAAACTGACCAACACATATATAATAAAAGATCTATACTTGGCGTCTGTGTATCGTATTGTCTGTGTATCTTATTGCCCCCCCCGATTTTTTGCGGACGGAAGTCAAGTCACGGAAGGCTTGTATCATGTGGACGCGCCAACAGTTTCTTTTGTCATTACTTAGAATTCATCATGGGGGCGGCAGAAACTACCCACTATATTAAACAGGGTAAGATATTGTTTTAGGAGAGGAAATGATCCAACTCTCCTCTCCTCGGTCTCATCCTGTTGATTTCTCTTCTCTTCTCATTGTCTCTAAGCAGATCATCAGTGCCAAGGTCAGTTGAGCAGTGTGAAAACAAAGTCTCACATTACATTCTCACCCTCCATCCCATCTGAACAGCTCATGCTGAAACGCTCTGACTCACTAATAAATACTCCAGGGTTTTTAGCCTTGTGCTTGTTAGTATTATTATACTGATTACATGTTTTGCAGTGACACCTACGGATACGGCTCGGTTTATCCACAACTTACACCAACAATGAGTACATAAACATCATTGTAAAACAGTGTTGGCTTGCTACTAACAAAAGCTAACATTCACTTAACCTTAAACATTTATAGGCCACACTGTTTGCATTTGGCTACATCTCAAGAAAATAATTCTATGATTAAAAAAACTAGTGCCCTATTTCATAATCTATTTATAGAAGATATGAATGTTATACTGTTTTGAAAACATCAGATCTTCAGCTTCCATAATCCATGACTAATCTCTTATTACGAAGTATTTTAACAATAGAGTCTTAAAAATATAAAGAAGAAGTTGAGATCCAAATTGACATGACATGTTTGGTACCGCTAAAAACTACAAAGTCTGAGCTTTAAAATGACCAGCCTGGTCTCACAGAATTCCGTGAAATGAGCACAAACTGTTAACAGCGCATTACGTGGTGGTGGCACGGAATGTGTGAAGATTCCATGTGGCCACCATGGAAAACAATGCCAAAGTAAAGTCAATGAGAAGATGATGTAGCATTAAGAGCGACTACGGTAGCGAGTAGTATGAAAGCCCGAAAATCAGCGTAAGGAGGTTGGTTGGGGTGGTGGATGGGTCAAACACAGGACTTTCACCCAGGAGACCGGGGATCGTGTCCCGCGTGTTACATATCCTAAACCGAACTGTCGCTTTCTTGTTTTACTAAATGCAACTGTTCCGTTCTTCTTTTACTAAACTCAACCGTCCCGTTCTTCGTTTCCTAAACTCAACCGTCCCGTTGTTATCCCGTGTCCCGTTATTGTTTTCCTAAACTCAACCGTCCGTTGTTGTTTTCCTATATCCAACCATCCGTTGTTGTTTTCCTAAACCCAACTGTCCGTTGTTGTTTTCCTAAACCCAACCGTCCCATTGTCCCACCACAACCTTTTCCTTGGGGACCGTGTTCATTTCACGGAATTGTTCCGTGGGCCCATCGCGGAATTTTTTGGCGATTCCGTGAAAATGCCACAAATTTTGAGTTAAGGGGCTGTGTTCATTTCATGGAATTCTGTGAGATCAGGTTGAAATGACACTGCTTTTTCCTTTGGGAAACTAGCAGACAAACTTTGCATTTTACAGTCAGTATAGAGACTTTGTAACAAAAACAAGTAGGCTATAAGCAACAGGTAAACATTTAGTTAAATAACAGTTACGTGTTCGCTAATCACGTTGTGTATGTGTGAGTGTGCTGAATCTGCGTAGGTGGAAGGTAGCAGTGAAAACATGGAACAGAGCTTTATTGATTTGAGCATTCTCTCAATAAGCAACCAGAATGGATTTGATAATGAAGACCGATGTACTGATTTTTGACATAGTAAAAGTGGGGGAGGGGGCATGCTCTGTTTCTGCAGATAAGTAGCTTCCCATTCATTGCATAACATACAGTAGAAACTGCTCCGGAAAAGCATGTGGTGCAGAAAGAGTAAAATCCAAACCTCCTTTCCCAATGTCCCCAAAAGGCAAAAGGGTCATCTGTTTTAATGGTGGAACTCAATGACAGAGAAGGCAATAAAGTCGAGAGCAGCTCTCCAATCTGAAAGTAGTGCAGATGGACAGGAGCCAGCGGGTGTTTGAGGAGCTAGGGACACCGAGGCCATGAGAAGGCGAGGCAGAGGAGGAACATTAAGAAATTGGATGAATTAATGATGAAGCTGCAGGAAGACGGCCTTGAGCTGAGAGAGAGTGTGTATATGTGTGAGAAAGACACACACCCTCCCACACACACAAAAAGATAAACGCGGTGGAAAAGGGGGAGAAACATACAGAATGAGAGTACCAGAAATAGCTAGTGTGGAGCAGATTGTGTATGTGAAAGAGGTTGAGATGGGCTCAGTGCCAGCTTTGTCTGAGCAGCAGAGGCAAGTCTGTATCAATACTAGGTATTTATAATGATAGATAAGCTTTATTCTAAGGTTGAAGCTATAGCATAGCAAAAAAAGCTAAACGTAAACTGTCACCAAATCAATTTCATGTCTAGAATGCGTGCTATGGCAGTATGTTTGTATTATATCAGGGAATCTGAAAAAGCTCAAGGCTTATGCAAGGTGTTGACATTTGTTCACCACAGTGACACTTTTGGTTTAGGGCTAGAGCTCCATTTTTATTCCCCTCTGACAAAAGTTGTCATGCAGAAACAGCCACTGAAAGAGGAAGCTGAGGGGATGAAAAAGAGAAGTGCTGGAGCAGCTGTTTGGCACTCCATCAGCTCGGATGACATCAGAAATCCATCTGAATTGGACTGAGCCGTGTGAAACCCCTTCAGTAAATAACCAGGGTGCGATTTGTGAATAAAAACCGAGGGGGGGGGGATATTTTTTGATGGTGCACAACAAAACAAAACATGCAAGAATTTAAATCCCTCTTCTGATACAATGGATATAGTGCCACTCAGCCAGGCATGCTTTAAAATGACCAGCATTATTTCATGAACTTCAATGTTCAATGGAAAATATCAAAATGAAATAGCACAACGTGGTGTCAACATAAAACACCAAGTCCTTTCAAGCCGGGGAGCGGTGTTTCCCGGTGGAAAAAATTAACGTTCACCAAGGAGACACGTGTTCGTTCCTCGGGAGTGTTTTAATCCAAACCACGATCTTTTTCCTAAACTTAACTACTCGTTTTGATGCCTAAACTTAACTGTCATCGCCGCATGACCCTCACTCTTTCTGGCTAAACTCCACTACCACAGCCCCTGAAAGGACCGTCATCTGGCGGTGCCTGTAGCCGGCTCACAGTCACCTATTGGCGGCTCGTACAGCGCTTTACTGCGTTTAAAATACTTCAATTGATAATATGGTCTATTGGTCTATTGGTGAAGTAGTATCTTTGAGAGGGGGATAGGCCTACATTTTGTCCCCCATGCACACCCCCCACCCTGGAAAATCGCACCCTGAGTAAAACTGGGTCATGACTTACAGTATATAAGCCAAATAACAGCAGTTTACTCTATGTATTGTTAGGCAGAACCAAAATGGAAAAATACAAATGTATAGGAATATTTCGACATTTTGGGAAATATGTTACCTAGCTTTCCTTCCGAGAGTTAAATGAGAAGATTTATACTACACTTATATACTTGTATCTGTCCATTAACAACGGAGCTGGAGCCTGGAAGCGATTAGCCTAGCTTAGCACATAAAGATGGAAAGCAGGGGGAAACAGCAAGAATCTGAATCAGGTTTATTGCCAAGTAGGTTTTCACATAAAACAAATTCCCTATGGTGTTTTGCTCAAGAACAAAAAAAAAATCACAATAAAAATATGAAAAAATATTATGTTATATTATCGTTATTATTTTTTAATGAAGAGCTGAGCAGTTTTGTGTAGGAATGCGAAACATATTGTCCAAGGAATGTGCGAAAGACCACAGTATAGAGTATAGAGAATATGTGCAATATGTACAGAGATGGTCATCAAAAAGATGTGCATTGATCGGTCAACGTGTTGTGTCTATGTAGCGGGATGAGACTCAGTATAGACTAACAAGACATGGCTAAACAATTTAACAAAATATTGAACTATTCCTTTTAATTGTTTCTAAATGGCAGATAAATTGTTGGTTTGTTAAAGGTGCCGTAGTGATTGACACGCAGTTAGACACCCCCCCTGGCCCTGATTGGTGCATCTGAACAGGGAGCGGTGGATTTTTGCAAATCCCACTACAGGCTGTAGATGGTGCCAGAGGAGCCGGAGTTTTTTTTAAATGACCTGCTTCATGTAGTTCTACTCGAACATAGGGTCAGTTTCAGCAAATATGACAGAAATTTTGTTTTATAAGTCTTACCTACTGCACCTTTAAGAGCCTGTATGATGCCTTTACTAATGTTCCTCAATCTTTATGTATTTCATTATATTTGTCAGCAAAATAATGAAAGTGCAGCAGCTGCCAGGTGGCTTTTCTCTTTGCAACGGTGCCAGCTCAAATATTCAGCCTGCCAGAGAAAGTGTGTGCATGGAAAGTGAATGAGTAGCCGTCTCTCTCCAACATAACGGTCAAGGTGCCTTTAAAGTAGCTGCAGCATAGGAATAGTACAAGATGTGGTTATACTGGAAACAGCATGATAGTAAAGGTTGATGTAAGGCAGACAAAGACCATGGTCAGTCCACCTGTATTAAGTAGTGAAATAAACACATAGTGAATTAAAATCTCATCTGTGATATTTGATAAAATGCCTCAACATAAATAAAGCCAAGCGTGCACTTACTGTATACAGAAATGTATGTGTGCATGTGTGTGTAAGCAGGCACTGACAGATCGAGGTCACTGTGAAGCGATCATGAAAGAGTGGCTCCAGTTATTGATCCTGGGGTTAACAGTGGTGCTGCACAGATAAAACACACACTGGAGCACAGGGTGGTGTGTACATGTGCCATCACTCACACTTACACACACACACACACACACACACACACACACACACACACACACACACACACACACACATGCATCCTCTCCCACGCTGTATGTTCATATATGATATGACACTATCACACTTCTGTTATGTCTTAGAAATTTGAAATCCCATCTGTCAGGTAGTGGTCTCATTTCCAACAACCTGTGCTGCATCTAGGTCACAGAGCCTGTAAGACTTTACAGAGGGCACCTCCGGCAACTTCACTGCACTATACTGTATAAGGGTAATTTCAGTATTTTTCAACCTGGACCCTATTTCCCCATGCATTGGTGGTCTCCATACAAGCTCACTATCACCTTTATTTTACTTTAAGCTAGCATTAGGCATAGCATATTTTCAGTTTAAAATTGAATTTACACATGGATGTTACATAGACAACTCTTAGTACAGTGCCTCAAAATGTCTAACATTTAGCAACAATCTTACAGTATTATGTAATAATAACATTTTAGTATGGAACTGACAACAAAATTGTGACAATAAAGCACAGTCAAGCAAAAAAAAAAAGAAGCATAAATCAGATTTCAAAATGAACCAGAAAATGAATTAAATGACTTCTGAAACATCAAGTGAAACCACCTAAATGTTCAATGAATGTCTTAATGTACTCTCTGCACAGAACAAGCCCAAGACTGATTAAACAAGCTTCAACTGATAATGCAACCCCTGATCTGTCCCTGTTGTTGTCCTGCAAGGATGCTTTCAGTCTCTCACTCAGGGAATGGAGTGGGTCTTTTGTCCCGCCTGTACCTGGACAGGATCAACCTTTCCTATTTTTAAACATCTCCTGTCTGTCTGTTCTTTGTCTCATAGCACAGCTAGTTGGCAGTCAGGCAGACTCCTGACTCCAGGGGCAGGGCTAGACGGGGGGGCACGGGGGGACACGGGGCGGCACCGGCCCTCCTACTGACGTATGATTGCGCCTCCCCCCCACCCAAATCCATTGGGCTAGAGTGCTGTCAATCTGACAATTGTGGTTACCATTGATCAATGTACTGCCATTTAGTATTCGGATATACAATTTGTTTAAAATGAAAACAAGTTAAATTAATAATGAATGTGATAGTTTATGTGATGTGATATTTTATGTGATGTTTTATTTTTCAGAATAACATTGGTTCTATCCTATCCAATATTCCCTATATTTCTAAGCAGATTTTCTATGCTGTATTCTGATAAAATGTCCCACCGCCCCCCTGTGCCACCCCACTTAAAAAATCCGGTAATCGCCCCTGCCTGACTCTGAATGAAGTAACGTTTTCTGAATGCAGAGCAGATATATCGAAAGACAAATTTGACTTCCTCCCTCTGTGCTCCCATTGGGACCTTAATTAGAGACACGCTAGTAAAGTGTTGATGAAACAATACCCAGCGTAGCTCACTTCATTTCATCCTTGTCCCAACGGAGGCCACAAGGAGAACAGATATATATTGATATTACCATACATTAGCCTTCTAGTATTGTCCAGAGCAAAGGCGTAGGTTTTGTTTTAACATTGGGACACACACGCACACGCACACGCACACGCCCACACACATTATATTCTGGGGATCGTCCCTCATAACATTTTGAGCATCAAACACTAAATTTCCTGCATTCTGGTGAATTTTTATGCAACAATTGTTTTTATTTATGTAAAGGAAATTACTGTATTCTTCTACTGTTTTGTTTAAAACTTTCTGCCTATTCAGAACATCACACGTGTTTCGGGATGTTTTTTTTTTTAGGAATCGTGTACATCTCAAAAACAAATCTGTGAGAGAATAAGACCTTGTTAAAGCCAGAAGCTCCAAAAGTTTAAATCTATATACATCACATCTTTATTTTTCACGCTTCTGTTGTGTTCTTTAACTCCCTGATGATGCAAAGTAGACACTGATCCTGTTTTACGTACATGTTTTGAGCCCCCTGAACGGTTTTTTTTTGGGGTGTGGGTTGACTTTCATATTTTGGTGGACAAATCTACTTCTTCTAAATATTGGGGAGTGGGGTGTTACATATACTCTGTATTCCCCCCCAAAATCTACGCCTATGGTCCAGAGTACATTTGTTTGTACTAACATGAA
Source organism: Sander vitreus (assembly GCF_031162955.1). Lineage (NCBI taxonomy): Eukaryota > Metazoa > Chordata > Actinopteri > Perciformes > Percidae > Sander > Sander vitreus. The sequence goes on from NC_135863.1 coordinate 27,485,393, forward strand.
CAACCTCCAAACCGTGATAGGACACAGAGAACAGATCCATATCTTTCACCCAAGCCTTCTCTGGCTCAGATTTAGAAGATTTCCATACACAGAATGGATTGTAGTTGTCTTTTTCTTATGACCCATCATGCATGTCACTTTAAATCCATCGACCCTTTTAGACCTCTCCAATTGCTCTTCAACACTTGTCCATATCCATCAATTTTTGCCACTTACCTCCAATAAGTAGCTGTTATGTTTTGATACATATACTCTCAGGATTGATTTGTATTTGAGGTCAGAGTGAAACAATACAAGCTACTGCTGCTAATCGCCTCGAATGCTTATTGACATTGAATAATAAGTGAGGCTATTACGGAAGTACGCACGTAAGTTCAGAAAATGACATTGCTTTTCTGTAATGCAGCCTTTAAAACCAGGAAAAGACAACACTTGTGTCATATCCCGATATTATGATATCCAAAATTTAAGACATATATATATAACGATATAATATTTGATATATTGCCCAGCCCTACATTTAAGTTCTTTATTTTTTTTCAAAATGTGTTTGAATTACGGTAGCATGTCAGCAATAGGAGTCAATCTTCTGCATCTCTTAAGACAGCGAAACATTAAAGCTGCATTATTCAGACGTTGGCCACTAAAGGGACAAAAAACACGAACATCCAGCAGAATGTTAGCATTCATTTTGAGGCACCTGATGAAAGCAAATCCAGTATTCAGTCTTGGTTTAGCAATGTCTGGATTTCTATGTGGCTCTTTAGCTGTTTAATGTTTGACGTTATTTTGCTACACATTAACTTTGTCTGCCTTCCTGGTGTTGGACATGTAGTGTTCCAGCTTTTCTGCTGGAATTAGCTGCCTGCTGTGGCTGAAAATGGTTCATTGACTGTGATTAAACCATACAGTACATTTTCAGGCTGTAAAACTAAAAGAGGCTAAAAAGGCATTGCAGAGCTACAGTGTTGGTTGGTTGGTTGTCGGCTCTATGGGCTTAACATAATGAGCTGCCCCATCTTTTCACATTGCTTGTGATTTGATTAATTGTTAATGTGATAAATGTTGATGTATTGATTAGTGGAGCTTTAAAAGGGACCCCCTACACATAGGAATACACAGTATGTTGCATAAAAGTGATTAATGTTGCAACAGACTCTACTCTGCTGTCAGTTGGAATGCAGATGTTGTTAGCTTCACTTTTAGAAGAAGGAATCTGTGAGCTACCATATCCACATTTGCTCTGCTTCCGAGAAATATTTGCTGAATTAAAACTCTGATCATGATAGCTGATAGCTGAACACTTTGCACTACCTGGACATTTTCCTGGTACATGCAGAATTACAGTAGAATTGGGCATTTACTATACATGTTCTCCTTCTGCATCTCTCACTGTCTTTGACAGTCTAATGTGCTGCTTGTGTCCTTATGCAACTCTGCCAATGTCGGTTATAAATAGGAATGTAGCCCAGAGGGCTCACAGGTCACACACCAAAACACACACACACACACACACACACACACACACACACACACACACACACACACACACACACACACACACACACACACACACACACACACACAGACGCACATGAAAATACTGCTTGAGAATACATTGTGCATAATGTCTTCATATTCAGCTGTTGTTATTTAGTTTGACTGAATCCTGCTTATGGCATTTTTTGTTTGTAGTCAGTAGTTTATTGTTTTTTGAACAAAAGGAAAAGAGAAAACATCAAACAGCCTTCAACATAAGACTATAAGAAAACTAAAACAAGGTACACAGAATGGACAATGATATAAAATGATATAATCAAACAAAAAACAGACATGACACAAACTGGCATAACAGCCAGTAATTAAATAATTAAAAATACATACATTACTAAATATATATATACTGTATATTCATATACACACGTAACTATGCTTTGGCAGATGTGTAGATAGTTTAGTGGCACATATCATGATTCAAAGTAATACGGACTTGAGCCGGTATGTTGTCTTGTACTGTAGCTGTATTAGGGACCTTTGATAAAGAAGATGCAATTCCCCCACTTAGGACTGTATTTCTTATGGCATTTTTGAAATGTAATACTTAAGAAGACCTGTGTATGGATTGATAGAGTAACATATTTTCTCAGTTGCTGTGCAACGAGAAAGTGGAGATCCAAATGTGGCTTGTGAAGCTGCAGCTTATGACGCAGTTTTCAGGACAAAAACGGGGCATCTCAGTTCACTGAGCTCTACTGAACTTTGCTTTGACATCTAAACTTAGCTTGAACTTTAATGTAGCCAGGCTTCTCTTTTAATCATCTCTCTATTTCTTTTTTCCTCTGGGTATCTGTCTGTTGCAGACTTGCCATCTTTTCTTCTCTGCCTGCCTTTATCTCTGCTGGCTGGCAATCCTCTATGTGTCTGTCTGTCTCTTCCACTTGTCTCTCTGTTGGATACCGAGCACTTCTGAAGACTCTCTCTCTCTCTCTCTCTCTCTCTCTCTCTCTCTCTCTCTCTCTCAGGAGAGAGAAGCTGAGGGTTAGGAGGAGGGAGGGGACCTGAGAAGCAGGATTGAAGTTTATTTCCTATACTGTTAGGATTTTAAATTAACGCTATGTAGGGTTCATTATTCCACTATTGTTTGAGTCCATTAAAAACCAGGATGATAATGGTGAGTGGTACTTGTGCTTATACATATTACCACATAAACATCTGACAAACTAGAGCTCTCCACTGTCCACTCGTGACATGTATTGCTGCTCTTTTTGACTGCGCCTGCTTGTTAATTTATTTAGAATGGTTTTTAATACATAGTAGCGAATTCCATTTTTTCTGATTTACTGTATGTTTTATTCCTTGTGATTTTACTGTTATGTTTTACTGTTGGTACTTCATGTAAAGTACTTTGGATACCTGCTGGTTGCTCTAAAGTGCTATATAAATAAATGTTGATTGATTGATTAGTTGGCAGTGCTTGGTGCTGCTGCCAGTGCTGGTGTTCTGTCTCTATTTGGGTCTGTTCAGGTTGACCGCATTTTGGATCAGGCCCAATTTTCTTCAGGTCTGTTTCAGATCAAGTCTTATTTTTTGAAAATCAATTCATGCACCTCACCTTGATGGAAATAAAGTAGTCTACGCAATACAGAGTTATGTTTACAGTCAGTGTTTTCTCTCACCTAAACACGTTGTGGGTAATGCCCATTCCCAAAGCAGCCTACACATGATCCGCAGTAAAACCGCTCTGCGCTGACCATTATTTTCCTATGGGGTGAGCGGCGCCGCCCAACTGGGCCCTAGGCATCACGCACAGCTTGGAATTACCGTAGTGCGCTGTGCTCAAAGTTCAAATTATTTTTAACTTTGAACTAGTTGCCGCTAACCTGTCAAGGCACAACCATGGGCGCAACCAATTTCAGAATGTTCCTGCGCTGCGCTTTGCCTCATTGCGCCCTACCTGACGGTTTTTCCGCGTATCACGTGTAGGCGACTTAAGGCCTTTCAAAGCAATACATTTCCTTCCTCATCAAACATTTGAATTGTTTTACATCAATCCTTACATTGGCTAGCTGTTCTTCTTTCCCCATCATTTGTTTGTGCTCTGCTACATTTGCCCTAGTTATTACAACCAACAACTTTCGATCAGTGGAATAGTGTCAAACCGAGCGAATTTCCTTTGATAGACATGGCACATCTTTGAGGTTAAAGCCATCTTTATTTAGCATCACACTGGATGATTTTGCACACAGGCTTCACTTGCATCCTATTTCATCTGTTTGTCATTTTTTTTAACTTGTATGGAGCCCTGGCTTCATACCTTAAGCCAGCTGTCAACAATCTGGGGGTTACTTTTGATTGCAACATGAAATTTGATAAGCAAATCAGCAATGTTGTTAGAATGAGCTTTTTCCAGCTTCGTCTCCTGGCTAAAGTTAAACCCTTCCTTAACAGGCATGATCTAGAAAAGGCTATTCATGCTTTCATAAGTTCAAGGTTGGATTATTGTAATGCTCTCTATGTTGGTCTGACCCAGACCTCCATCTCATGACTTCAACTTGTACAAAATGCTGCTGCTTGCTTTTTAACAAATACATCTAGACGCGCACACATCACTCCCGTTCTCTACACCCTACATTGGCTCCCTGTGCGTTATAGAATCGATTTTAAGATTTTATTGTTTGTTTTCAAGGCCTTAAATGGCCTGGGCCCGGAGTATCTGTCCGAGATCTTAACCCTGCGTGAGCACAACCGGTCCTTGCGGTCCTCAAATCAGCTGGTTTTAGAAGTCCCAAGGTCAAAGTACAAACGGTGGGGTGATCAGACTTTTGCAGTCACTGCCCCGACACTCTGGAACAAGTTACCCCCTGAAATTCGGACGACTACAGATGTAGCGCTTTTTAGGTCTAAACTCAAAACGTATCTGTTTAGAAAGGCTTTTAATACATAGTAGTGGTGTGACAATTTCCCTCTCCTATTTATATGTAACCTTTTCTGATTTTATTGTTTCTATGTGTCATTCTTTTTATTGTATGATATATTATATGATGTGTGTTTTAGTCTTGGTTTCTGATGTGAAGCACTTTGGATACCTTTTGGTTACTGTAAGGTGCTATATAAATAAATGTTGATTGATTGATTGATTGATTGACACACTGGCATTGTTGTGGTCTGCAGTTGCCAAGAAGTTTTTGAGAAAGAACACTGTCAAGCTCCGAAATGTCCACAGGGTACCTTTAAGTGACAAACAGTGTTGCTTTGATTCATTCTGTACTTAATATACTGTATAAGAAACCAAACTTAAATCCATCAAGTCAGTGGTAGACCACACTAACTCAACCTAATCCCATTTCAATAACAAATATTTACTGACATTAGCTAATTGAGAGATAGATCAGTCCTCCATCTGGTCCTCACATGGATAAGTAAGTATTTCACCCTGCTGTAGAAAGACCTTTCAATGTCAATCTGTGTAATTATCTGCACGGCAGCATGGTAGTAAAACCAAACCAGGCAATGAGATGAAACATTCATCTGTGGCGATTTAATCTGAGCCCTGAGGATCTGAATATCAGCTTGATTTATCAGACGCCACCGCCTCTTCATTTAATTGCAGCAGAACTTCAGAGTCATTTCATGTTTTGATCTCAATATTATCATAGTGCTGCCCTGCAGTTCAAACAAAACACCTATTTCACATGCTCAATAATTCTGTTAATTTCTCTGTTTTGGAATCACACCAGGCCAGTTGGTGACGCACACACACACACACACACACACACACACACACACACACACACACACACACACACACACACACACACACACACACACACACACACAGCTCTGGGATTGTTAGCAGTGAATTGATGCTCTAGTTCTATTTAAAGCTCTTGCCGCAGTGAGAGACAGATAACTTCCTTCATTAGTGATAATCTGAAATATTCAACAGGAGGCAGGCAGAAGGAGGTCAACGGGGAGAGAAGAGGAGGTAAGTGTTAGAAAGCTTTCCTGGTACTCTCTGGTGGAACTGTTAAGGCATCATTAGCTGTTTCCAACTGTCAAGTCGTGTTGTAAAGCCCCCAATCACGGTTACAGTCTCAAAGGGTCAAGTGAAGTCTAAAAGTCATTTATGACCTAGTTTCACATCGCCAGACCTTCCTCCACAGCGCTGCAGAGGAGGGTCTGTCTAGTCCACACAACATTCAAGGATGGGAGAAAAACTCTGGTTTATTGGCATTTCTTTAAACCAATCACAATCGTCTTGGGCGGCGCTAAGACCGCCGGACGGAGCCACGGTGCCTCTGCAAAACAGCCTCGGGAAGGAACTTGTTTTGGTGGAACATGTGTACGTTCAAAAGTTGTTTTAGTCGTGCAACAGAAAACTAAGATTGGACAGATAATTTAGCTAGCTGTCTGGATTTACCCTGCAGAAATCTGAGGGGCAGTTAACCATAGTCCTCATAAATCCACCGGAGTTTAGAACGCCAACACAAAGGAAGAGGAAGGTGACGGACAACCGGACAAAATGAGGGACATCCGGCAGAATTTCCGGCTGGACATGAACAATCCCGGAAATGAAACGTTGTAATAGACTATTTATGACCTTAATTGACCCCTTTTGGTAAGAGTTGTAGCAACAGTGAGAGTTTATCCCGTCACGCACGGATGATCAAAGATCAACTGCTTCCACCCAGTCACAGAAAGGCAACCTTGAACTTTAGTTGCCTGTCAAGTGAGCAAAGAATCACATTTTCACAATAGATACAAGCAGCCTAGTTAATTCCACCAGATATCTATATATGTTATTCTGTTTTGCCCTAACAACATGGCAGCTGTGGTAGCAGAAGCTATGAGAAGCAGTGAGAGGGTCAAAGTTCTAAGACAAAAACACAGACAACATCCAAAAACACATCTACATCTAAATGTACAAAGTTGCCATGGTTAGCATTGCTAAGCCTCTGTCCTGTCGCTAACCACGGTGACCTGTCAATCATAAGGTAGCCACACCTTAAAGCATCCCCTATTTTACTCTAAATGGGACCATGATTTTTAAAAAAAGAACTTCATGCTGTATTGAAGAAGACGTGAAACTAGTGACTGACACCATAAACTCAGAATGAACATGTTTACTGATCTGTAAAGTGTCCTGAGTGGCTGGGTATCATTCAAAAATATTCAATACCAGTACCGATACCAATACGGTGACTTCGATACCGGTTCCTGAACGATTCTTTTTTCTATACCAATTTTATAAAACAAAAAGAAATTACAACATTACACATTACACAAACCTTTTTATTTATTTTTAAGCTCCTACTACGTGAGCTCCGTGGGTAATGTACTTTTTCCTTCTCTATTGAAGCTCATAATTCAGTGTACTTTAAAGAAGTGGAATTTCATTTTTCATTTCAACGTGTTAAAGTGTATACACTGTATGTCCCAAGACCTAAAACAGTTTCTATACTGTAGATATGTTAATTTTTTAAATTGGCACAAACACTCATATAGCATATAATGGGCAAAACACTATAGCAGTTCAAAAGCCAGTATTTTTATTAACCTTGTGTATCAAAAAGTGGCTAATCCTTATGTAACATACTCAGAGTCTTTCTGTTTTTTTATTCCATATTCAGACACTATCACAGATAGTTTGAGTAAAATTACGCCATTAAAAAAAAAGGAGGCCTTGGAACTGTTTGGTGTAAAGTTGTAGTGATGTCATGATGACAGTGGCGTTGTTTCCCAGCATTGGATGTTTGATGGACGTGTCTGAATTATGGTCAATTTCCTACAAAGAAAACTTACCCTAAAGATCAGCAACGCTTCTTCTGCACTATGGTGCCCATAGAGCAGGAGCACTAGAGACTTCTGCCGGCCGGGCCAGCTACTTCTGGTTTAGCGCTCTGCTAACTTGAATGGGAATTACTGGTAAGTTATTTAATCTTGCGGCTCTTCCAGACATTCCAAATGTTGTCGGACCAGATGGATCAAATTCTGATAGTGAAACGAGTTGGGGGGCCAGGTTACAAAGAAAAAGAATCTGAAAGGTGTGACCGGCTGGAGGAGAGTTTTGTTTTTAGTACTTTTTATGCTGTACAAAAGTAAAAAAGTAACAAAGAAACCTATTTTATTTGAAATACATTATTGAAGAATCATCCTGTGGAACTTTAAGTTTTTTTTAACAGTGGAGACACTTTTTTTGCTGGTAAAACAGGACCTCACACAACCGTGTGACAAACATTTGATATTATTAAAATAGTTCACAGAAATGTGTTTCTGAAAACAGACGAGAAATAAGCTATGCAGTTACTTAATCTGTCTTCTTTTAGATCGACAACAGTTAATTTAAAAGAATTTCGGGACTTGTGAGAATGAGTCGCGCTGGACGCCCCTGATTTGCATAAAGTAGCAAAGACCTCAACTTCATTCAAATGAGGAGCATCCAATGCAAGGCCCTATATCCCGAAACTCACCGCAACGCTACCAGAATGCATTGCACAGCTGCTTAGGTAGATGAATGGGAAGCATAGAAATTACAGTCCCGGGGACCAGGACAGCTCACCTGGTGGAGCGGGCTCCCATATGTGGAGGTTTGCTCCTCGATGCAGCGGCCGCTGGTTCGACTCCGACCTGCGGTTTTTGCTGCATATCACTCCCCCTCCCTCTCCCCTTTCATGTCTAAGTTGTCCTGTTCAAATAAAGGCCTAAAATGCCCCAAAAATTATCTAAAAAAAGAAAAGAAATGACGGTCCCTGTGGACACGTACCATAAAAGGTCAGGGTGCACTGAGGATTCACGGAACAGTGGTGGTGTTCTGTTTGTATGCTGCTAAGCTTATAAAAGGATATGCATAACATGACGGTTAAGCTAAAGAGACATTTAAAGCCTTTGAACACCCACACAGGTCATTATAAATTATTCTGGCTGATTAGATGTCAATCAACCAGTCCATACACAACCACACAGTCCTGGAAAGAGGTTAAATCAGCCAGATTAACTCATTACACCTGTGTGGGTGTTCAGGGCCTTTAAGGCCCATTATAAGCTGCTGTGATTGTAGGCAGCCACTAATGAACAAGGCGATATTGAGAAATGATTTTCAAAATTGCTACTTTACAAAATATATTGTATTTTATATGGATTTTACCTGTTATTTATTTTACTTTTTCTTATGAAAAGAAATCCATTTCAGCCCTTTCTTTTCATTCAAAAAGCTTTAAAATTAAAAATTAAAAATCCTGTCAACAGAAACATTGATAAAAAAAGGCAGGCCACTCTAAATTTTGGAAAACAAAAGAGGCTCATACCTCCTCAGGAGAATGATTTATTTCATTACACTTCCTTTACACTACGTACATTTGATATGGTATGCAGTGTAATGAGTAGTTATCATGCTTGTTTGTTTGAAAAACTATTGATTAATGCCACAAGTGACATTCAGATCAATCAGTCCTTATGAGAGTAGGAACACTGAAATACCAAAGTTTGAAAAGCAGGTATTGAGCTTTGTTCCCACATGGTATTTTTTCAATAGACGTGTCGTCGACAAGTAGTCATATGACATACTTTGTGGTATTTTCCTCTGCATTGCAGTACTGTTGTGCACTCAGGTGATGTCCTTGGTGAATCAGTAGGAGGTTATTTGCATCTCCAGATGGCTCACTTATCAATGATTCATCATGTTTTGAATACTTTCTCTTACGGCCTACTCTACGGTGGCCCTGAAGTGCAAAACACAACAGCAAATGCCACAACGCGACAGCAATTCGCAACAACACAACAGCATTTTGCCACAACACAACAGCAATTTGCCACAACACCGCAGCATTTTGCAACAACACCGCAGCAATTCGCCACAACACGACAACAATTTGCCACAACCCCTCAGCATTTCGCATTCTGTTAAATGCTGTCGCATTGTGGCCAAATGTGTTGCGAGAAATAATGGAATTTGCTGTTGTGTTGTGGGATTTGCTGTCGCGTTGTGGGATTTGCTGCCAGGGTTTGCACTTCAGGGCCACCGTATTAGTCACCCCAGAAAGCCACAACAAAGTTCATCTGCACATCCTCTGGAAATAGGTGGTATTAAAAGGTTGGTGGTGTAGTGGCAGTACATGCAGGACTAGGTGACCTACTGTAGCTGACGAGCTAACTGCTAACATGGTAGCCAGCCGGGAACAGCTAGTCAAATGTACAGAGGCTAGACAAAGCCTCTGTACATGGGGCGCACGCTCTACCAGGTGAGCTACCCAGGCGCCCATAACTTTTTGCAATTTTATCAATATCTCAATATGGACTAGTGCAATATCCAAATTTGGGTGTTTACATCCCTGCAAAAAAGGAGTGAGTAGATACTTTCAATGAAAGGTAGGCATAGGCAGGGTGTGGTGTGTCAGTGATCACGTGATGATGAAATGAAGCTAAGTACAAATTCTTTCAGGAAGACGTCAATCACCTCTCTCTCTTCCTAAAACTTTTAAGCTGGTTAGAGGCGTTCACTTTTCAGTAAACCAATCAGAACTGGCCACGAAATTCATGATCCAATCACAGCATGTCATCCTGCTTTAAATATTTTCTCTCCGTTGCTGTCAGCTGTCTTTTCAGGCAAATGCGCAACCCTCCTCCTCCCCTTCTACCTCCGGTCATCATCAACCAAGGCACCCGCAGTCCCCTTCCGGCAGACAGCTCCTTCGGTCGGTCTTTGGGTTCCTTCTCCACCATCACCAGTGTCTAGACTCCATCGGGGGATATGTCCTGTTTCTTCTACCCCTTTTAAATATTATTTATACGATGGAGTCTAATCGCCAACGACTCCGCATATTTCACTATGCTTATGTACAATAAACCTTTGCATATCTGCAACGAAGTCTCTCCTGATTGAATTGCCCATTGGGGTTAATAAAGTGTCTGAATCTGAATCTATTTTCACTGTATAATTTGGATGCTTGAAGTTTTATGCTATTGACTGTACTGGATATTTTTAGCCATGTTTGCGTGGATTCTTCCTTTAAGTCTATCAAAGACAGTATACAGTGGTAGTGAGAAATTGTACTATAAAACAGAATCAATAAGGCTGCAATATATAATTCATACAGACAATGCTCACTGGCTGATATCCAATTTTCAAGTAACAGATCAATTTTGCCCGAATGCCCCTGCAGAGCCATATATCTGTGTACCAGTTTTTTCACCACTGAGTATTTCATCTGTAGTATCAGCCAAGCAAAAACAACTCTCCATTTGAGCTGGAGCACACAGCCTCTGGTCTCCTAGGCAACAAGCCAGGTTTCCCGCGGTAACAAATCACTGAAGCCCATTGGTGGGAGGATGAGGAGCTCCCTGCAGCATTCCCATGGCAACCAGCTCTGTGGTTTCTGAGAAATGATGGAATACAAGCAGTTACATAAACACAAAAAAAGCTCAGGTCTATCAATTGACAAAAGCAACAACCCTGTATGTCCTGTTCCTCTTCATCAAACTGTATCTTATCTAATGCAAATGGTTGCAATAATTCCACATTTACTGGCTTTTGGTTTCTTATCTGACTGAGCAAAAGGACAAACTGTGAATCTTCTGATAGACACTTGGCCTATATTGACTGTTGGAATGTTGCCTGTTGTAATTAGTAATGTACGACAAAAGAACAAAAGTAATAATATTTATCCCTATGCCTACAAACTCAAGTAGCAAGGTAGATTTACTGTGCCAATGTGTTACGATGTTGATAAGATCCTGTGGAAACTGATCCAACATTGTGATTCTAATAAAATAAAATACAAATGTACAGTAGTACCATAGATACACAAAGGTAGGACAGAATATGTCAGCAATGACATCTGAAATCTGAAATGGGCCCCACTTCTAACAAATCTACACGTTTTAACTGAGCAAAAGAGTGCACTGCGTCTTAATCTTGTAGATTTTCCTGTCGTGATCTCGGTGCAGATTGTCTACACGTAGCTCTGTACACATTTTTCAGAGGCAGAGGTGTGGGCCAAAGAACCACTGAGTTATTTTAAGCCTGAAACATGCTTCTGCATCCGCACGTCCACGGGCGTGGTGTCCAGATGCTCGCAAAGGTGCCGGGCAACATATTTGCATGCAAATATTTAATGTGTGTGGTAAGGGGCTTTGTCCCATTGACAAAGCAAAGGCTCATCAGCGTTTCCCTGTTGAGGGATCCTTCAAAAGACAAAAGACAAGTTCCTATCCTGAAGTTGATCCTAAGACTACTTTATTGTGTTGGGTCTTGGCACAATAATCTTAATAATGCTGTTCCCTACCCACCCACACACACACACACACACACACACACACACACACACACACACACACACACACACACACACACACACACACACACACACACACACACACACACACACACACGCACACAGGACAGCACATGAACATGACCTGCAGTTGAAAAAACCTAACATAAAGAAGTTAAGATGCATCTCCACAAAATCATGTTTCAGCTTCAGATGTGATCGGACAAATCGTCATACAAACTAATTTGTTTCACGCATGCCTCGCCTTTAGTATGCCAAATGATACTGGGGGAACTGTACATTTGTACATACATCTGTACACAACTTAAAACGGCCTAACTTATCCTGGCAAGTTAACTTTTTTGTGGTTGTGCAAATAATGACTGTCGCTCTAACAACAATAGCAATAGTGCAATAGGATTTTGTTAATACCGCCATTAAAAGTTTAATGGAGAAGATTCATGTGGATGATTAGGCAAAATATCACTGGGGACCATAGCTTGTGTCCTAACTCTTAACAACAATGTTGGTTTCCTTTTTTTGTGTGATTTTTAGGACTTCATTCGATAGGACAGCTTAGACACAAAAGGGGAGAGAGAGGGGGAATGACATGTAGCAAGGTTGGAGCCGAACTCGCGGCCACTGCGCGGGGACTGAGCCTCTGTATCTGTATACGCTCTATCCGGTAAGCTACACAGGCTCCCAATGTTGGTTTCTTTAAACAGTGAGTGTGATCTTTTACCAATTGTAAACCAATCATTTAGCTGCTTAAACTTAATCAGACCTCAAAGCTGACGTACTGCAGGCAGTTCTTTTGCATCATTGGGCGACGCGTTTCAGAGATGGTGAGAAAATGTTGCTAATAGTTTAACCTTCTGCTAACCGTAGCCAAAGGCTCCCAGCTGTGGCTAATTCAGGTTTATATTTATGTTACTAGCTAGGGCCTGGAATGTCATCTCAAAGGGCTTTACAGGCCCACAGGTTTGCAAAGAAAACAAGACCATAGAATTGCAGCTATATAACAGCATCAGGATCACAATCAGGATGATTAAAATGAATGACTTGTACAGGTTACTGGATTTACCCGTGCATGTCTGGTTGGAGGGGCTTAGAAGAGCAAGTAGAGCGCTGCAGAAGGAGCCATTTTTTTGGGGCCTTATCCAGAAAAACTGGGTTGTAACCTTAGTTGTGAAAAATCTGAAAACAATGGCTGTGTCCTATAACACTCCCTGTTCCCTTAGTCACTATTCCCTACATTAAAAACACTCAGTGGATCACTCTGACATTTATAAATGCCGCATAGTTTACTAATCTATTTCTCTCAAACACACACACAATTCTATTCATTTCTCTGTTTTGGAATTACACCAGGCTAGTTGGTGGCACACACACACACACACACACACACACACACACACACACACCCACCCACCCACACACACACACACACACACACACACACACACACACACACACACACACACACACACACACACACACTGGGTAATCAGGCCCTCTTGGATCATCCTGGTTTGACTCAGTGGTTGCTATGCCAACAGGCAAGAATAAAGCTTTGAGCTGCAGTACGATGGCTTTCAGGACTGATGCAACATTTACCATAACCCCCCACCACCCTCACCCATCCACCCACACATAGTCAGAGAGACAGTTTCTTTAGTTTTTTTCTCCAACAGTTTAGCAGCTTTAGTATTTAGGTCACCTCTTTGTGGAAGGAGAGAGGGAGGAGGGAAGGAGCATCGCAATGTAATAGTTGTTGTTGGTTGGCCAGAACACACCCACACATACATACACACCCACAAACACACTTGTGATCATCCAATGCTGGTTTGCTTTCTTCATCCCTCTGTGAAACTTTGTATGTCTCTCTGTCCCTGCTGTTCATTTCATAAAGCACACGTGAGGGATACTTGGAGGTCGGGTGTCTTGTCCTCCTCCGTCCTTTTGTCTCTCTCTATCTCCATTCTCTTCACTTCGTCCTCCCTCTTATCTAGCATGACCTACATTTCCACCCCATGCCTTGGTCCTAAGATTTCTCGCTGTCTTTTCTTCTTTCCCACATTAAAAGACACACACACACACACACACACACACACACACACACATACACACACACACACACACACACACACAGACACACAGTCCCGCAGCAGGATGGGGGTGGGGTGGAGTCACTAAGTCCATTTAGAGCTGTTAAGGGTGGAGTTCTAAAATAGAATGCCAAGCTAAGCCCCGAGTGAACCCTGTTTCAAAACACTGCCTGTGTGTGTGTGTGTGTGTGTGTGTGTGTGTGTGTGTGTGTGTGTGTGTGTGTGTGTGTGTGTGTGTGTGTGTGAGAAAGATAATAGTGAAGGTAAAGGATATAGTGCCTCCTATGGACAAACAGCATCCTCTATGTGTTGACATGTATAACTCCACACTGCCACCTGCTGAGCCTTGTTCAAGAGTACAACCACAATCCATTTTCACAACACAATCAGATCACCTCTCTGCTTCCGTCTAGTGGTGGCAGTCTGGTAACTGCAGAGGAGTTCCTGTCTATACAAATCCTGTTATTACGTGATGACCCTGTTGATTGAACACATTTCCCATTAAAGCATGTTCGGATAACTTTTATTCTGTTACGATTCTTCACACGCTGTAACAATGCAGCTGTTACCTATGGTAAAACTACTAATAAAAGGTAAACAATTTTGGTCTGTTGTCATCAGTGCATGTGTACATTATGCATTACGTATTATGCATTACGTATTATGTATGGTACACAGTGAAGTAATTAGTTTGTTTTATACATAAATAAAGCTAGATTTATCTTTATTTTTATCAATCCTGCAAATATCACATTATGGTAAAACTGGATATTGTGCCTTTCATACTAATGGTAGTGATAACGGCCATTTTATAATACCCTAATAGTGTATTTAAATCTTTACTAAATAGAGCACTATCTTTTACGTCACATATTTGATTGATAGTCAATTTGATTATCATATTTTTATTTTTTTTTTAAGATTATTTTTTGGGGCTTTTCCCTTTATTAGATAGTGGATAGACAGGAAAGTGGGGAGAGAAAGAGGGGATGACACGCAGCAAAGGGCCGCAGGTCGGCTTCGAACCACGGCCACTGCAAAGGACTAAGCCTACATGGGGCGCATGCTCTACTGGGTGAGCTAGAGGCCACCCCAATTTGATCATCTTTTTATGAGAATATCCTTATGGATTATTGTCACACTTCTAGAAGGGTGGAATGTTGGTCAGTTGCTTGGTCCACCACTTTGGTCCAGACTGAAATATCTTAACGATTTTGGATGGATTACCATGAAATTTGGTACATACAGTACCTCCACAATGCCCAGAGAATGAATCCTAATGACTAATGAGCGCCACCATGAGGTTGAAATTTGTGATTTTTTTGTGAAATGACTCAATAGCTATTGGATGGATTGTTGTGAAATGTCCCACAGACAATGTTTCCCCTGAAGATTAATTGCATTGAATGCATTGAATTTTGGATGCCCCTGACTTTTTATTTTACGCCATCATCACGTCTAAATTTTAATACTTTGGTTTAAATACCTGCAAAACTAAATACATTCTAATCAGCCTCAGTTGTACTTTGTGTATAGTGATAATTAAAAATGACATGCTAACACGCAAAGATAATATGGGAAACATGGCATACATTAGACAGTACCTGCTAAACATTAACATCTTAGAATGTTCACATTCATGTTGCAGCATGCTGACAATTCACTCAAAGCAGCACTGTGCCTATGTAAAGCCTTACAGAGCTGCTAGCATGGCTCTAGACTCTTTGTTCCAGCAGATCTTCCTGTTAGGCTAAGTCAAGCGGAAACTTCCAGGCCTGAAAAGTCAAGCCAATGCTGAAGTGCCTTAAACCTGCATGCTATCTAATTTCCAGCAGGGGGCAACTCCACTGGCTCCAAAAAGAAGTCAGTTTCTATAGAGGTCTGTGGGGAAATGACCCTACTTATGTCTTGATGTATTACCTCAGTAAGAGAGTTTAGGGCCTCAATCGCAAGTCTTCTTTAAAGTGCTCATATCATATAATGCTCATTTTCAGGTTCATAATTGTATTTAGAGATTATATCAGAATAGGTTGACAAAACACCATATTTTTGTTGTACTGCACATTGCTGCTGCTCCTCTTGTGAGGCATCACACCTCTATTCCATCTTTGTTGGGAGTCGCACATGCGCAGTAGCTAGGTAAGGACTATTACCCAGTCAGAAGCAGAGTATGAGAGTGTGCCATGCTAGCAGCTAGGCGAGCATTATAACGTGTGTTACAAAGTGACGGACGTTCGTCACGGAAGTAAAGGCTGGACTACAATAGAGCTGTTTGGAGCAGTTTGTGAACAGTATTTTCTGTTTGAGATGGTAAGTCCCTTTGGGGTGGACTTTGGGCTTTTTCACTTTGTAAACCTATAAGGTGCATAAAAAAAGATATCAATGTCAATGTTTTTGTCTTAAACTTTGACCCTCTCAGTGTGTGTTTTCACTTCGTCAAAGTAAATTGGAACATTTTGGTTGTATAGAAATGTCTTGTTCAGCTTGCTAAGCATTGTGCTAGCGTTAGCTGGTAATTTAAGAGAAAGACTGCCGATTTTCAACCACCTCTGTGTACTGCCATACATGCTGATGAACGGCACCAGTACCCAGAGGTCCGCGTTTACCTACCAGTAAAACTCTGCTGGATGACTGGCGTTAGAAGGTTTGAAAAACGGCGACTTCAGCATTTAGCGCAGCACAATTAAACCATACACAACACTGGTTTAGACGCGTCATCCTCCCCAGCTGCGCCCTTTTGTCCAAATATGGTCACTACTGGCTCCAAAATACCAAGATGACAATGGCCAGAATGC
The DNA here is from genome assembly GCF_031162955.1 of Sander vitreus. Classification (NCBI taxonomy): domain Eukaryota; kingdom Metazoa; phylum Chordata; class Actinopteri; order Perciformes; family Percidae; genus Sander; species Sander vitreus. The sequence goes on from NC_135863.1 coordinate 27,502,064, forward strand.
ACACACAAACCAGTGGGTTATTTTTACAATCTATGGGCTGAGTACAACCCCAACAAGCCATGACAGAGCAGTGAAAGCCAGGACACACATTTATGTGAGTAAATCAAACTGAAACTGTAAAAGTGGATTTTGAAAAGTGAAGTGGAGACGTCTCCCTTATATGGAAACTACTCCCCTGACCCTAAGCTAGTGTAACTCACATCACTGAAAATGATCATTACACATTGCACGTTTTACCTAAGGTAAAACATTTTTACATGGATAAAAGGTTACAGAAAAAGGCCCTTTTGTTATAAAACAAATAATGCATTTTTCAAGTGTCTGACCTAAATGAACATGAGGAAACTGTCAACAACTGCCTTCACTAAGTCAAAGTTCCAACTGAGCCACACTTTGAAATGGTTGGAAACTTCTAATAGCAGCCGCCCTCTCCCACCATTAGGAAAGTGAGTAATGCCTCCACTTCCTCCAATTCTCTCACTGTTTGCTTTTTGGATTGCAAGTCATCCTGTGGTCCTGTGGTGTATGTGTGTGTGTGTGTGTGTGTGTGTGTGTGTGTGTGTGTGTGTGTGTGTGTGCGCGCGCGTGCGTGTGTGTGTGCGTGCGTGCGTGTGTGTGTGTGTAGGCAGTCACAGTCAGACATCAACACAGCAACAGTAGGCTACGCCAGAGGAGCTTCAGAAAGGCCGGCGCTCATTGCACCCCAGGGTGAGACCACTGATCTGTTTTAGTCCACATCAGCGCTTAAGAACTGCTTTCATCATCTTTTTTTTATTTTTTTATGTTAAAGTGCAACAAGGTGGATTTTATCCTAAATGTATACTTAACATTTTCTGAAAAATACCATTTGAAAAGTTAATGCAGGATTTTATATGTTCTACCAGAAAAAGTAGCCGTTTTAAACAATGCATCCATTTAACATTTCAAACTGCAAGTTACTCTTTAAGACCTGTAACACCCTTGTTGGCATATTATATATACTGAAATTAAAGAAGGGACTATAACTGAGTCATTCATTTAATCTCTTCAAAAACTGAAGTACTGTGTTCATTAGTGAGCTTTAGAGCTGCCTGCATTACAGGGTTGATGGTTGAGGTTATACAGGCATTATTACACAAAGAAACCTGGCTAACCAAATATTGGGAAAAAAGAAAAGGATTAGGCCCCAGAAGGTAAATAACTACATAGTCTGGATTGACGACAGTCCGGGATAGTTCCGGCGCTGCCGGAAGTTCCTCCGGATGTCCCTCCGGATGTCCCTCGCTTTCCACTTTTTTTTTGTTTACGTTAAACTCCAGTCGCATCAAGCAACATTAACCGGAACTGCTGGGCAACATTACACACTAAAAATGTCACATTTTGAAGAAAAGTTGGATCATGCAAGGCAGGCCTGTGTGGTTCTTTCGGGGGAATGATTGTAAAGATTTACAAATAATATGTTTACGGCATTTACTATACGGACTATTGGTGGGGATTTGGTATGGACAAAATACACAAGGCCATACACTGGTAAGGGCAAATGAGGTTTAACCATGTATCCAGCTAATTAAAATAGCTCAGGTTACTGTATTGTGTGAACAGTTAACTTAATTTAATATTGTATGTGGCGTTTTCTTTTGCGGGGTGCAAATGTTCCATCTAACCAAGTGCCTTCCCGAGACTATTTTGCAGAGCCACTGTCACTGCGTATGGAGCTAAGCGTCGCCCAAGAAGATTGTGATTGGTTTAAAGAAATGCAAGCAACCCATAGCGTTTTTTTTTATCCTATCCAGGAGGGTATGCTCCTATTGCTAGACATTCCTCCGCAGCGTTGTGAAGATAGGTCTGGCAATGCGAGACTAATAACTACATTGTGTGCAATTGTCCACCTTCTCATCCTCTCGTCTCTGCCTCTGTTAAACACACACACACACACACACGTATCCTCTATCACGCTGTATGTTCATGTATGATATAATACTATCACACCTTTTTTTGTAGGCGGTTTTGTGGGTCCAGTGGGGTTCAAGTGGTTGATTAACAGTGTAGACCAGCTCACACACACTATACGCCAATGCTGTTGTGTTACACGCCACGCCTGTTTTGATCCCGGAATGCCGGCATGTGAAATCACACACTGGGGTGGCATTATACCGCCTTTGCTTGGTTCTGTGTGAATTAACAAAGCCGACATAACGGCAGATCTTCGTTGCAGCGCTATTGTGAAATCTCTGTGTGAAAGGGGACTGATTATTAGTGTGAGTAGTGTGGGGCAGTGTCCCTCAGTCTGCAGTATGGGAGGCATGCTGAGGGCTGCTCCGTCCCTGATAGACAGAATAACACATGTTGGCTCAGCTTAGAGGACACTTTTTAACATGCCATGGGATTAAAATATAAATTGACCACCTGCAGCCAGGAAACATTTTGACCTCAGCAGTATTTGAAGGTAAGCTCTCACCGTCTGACAAAATAAGAAAAACATTTAAGGGAGCAAAGTCCTCTAAACATTTTGGTGTTCAAGAAGGTGTTTGATTACATTGCCCAAAAGTTGGGACGGTAGAATAGTGAAGCGTAGTTCCACTACTAGAGGAAGCTCTGCTGTGAAATGACAGCCATTGCTGATTACTGAAATGAAAACAAAATCAATGCAATGTGTCTTATGTTGCCTTGATGTTTCTGCGCAGCATGTTGCACAGACCAAACTCTCAGCCATGTCTCAACACTGGAAGTTTAGAACAAAACATGTTAAAGCTCTCACTTCTCACTGTGGAGTTATATCCAGACAGTCCTCTCCCAGAAAACAACAGAATAGGTCTATTGTGCAAGCAGCTCACGACGACGCTGATACTGACGTTTTTTGCTATGCAACGACCTCTCGTGGCTGTAGTAGTTGTAACGAGAGCAAACGAAGAAGCAAGCTGACAAAGTAAAAGAGTGCCAAATTCCGCGCAAGGAGGCAGGTTGGGGTGGTGATGGGTCAAACAAACACAGGACTTTCACTCCAGTGTGAAACCATAAGTCACACGTCACTTTTTGAAATTAACCGAGTTTTACAGACCTTATGCTGTGATGAAATGACGTCTGTTACGTCCTCGTTTTAGTAAACGTGGCTCATTTTTAAGCCAATGCCTGATGTTTTACTAACCCTAACGAAATATTGTTGTTGCCTAAACTTAACTAGTCCTGTTTCACAACGCTAACTGCGTGTTTAAAACGGCGGTCACATAATTACGTTAATAACGTTACGGTCACATGTTTAAAACGGCCACTGTGAAGCAGTAAATCAAACGGTCATTTCAGTCATTTTGGGAGTACGTTTACATGTACACCAATATTCCACTATTATTCTGAATATGACAATATTCAGAATTTGATAGAGGTCATGTAAACAGCATATTCGGTTTGTTTATTCCTAACAAGGCCTTTTTCCGAATATAGCATTTTCCGATTAAGACATCTGGGATATGCCGGTTTTTTATCCGGACATTTTAAGGAGTAAGGAGTAAACAAAAACAGAAGAAAAAAAAAAAATTCTTTTAGATTTGTCATGCAAAAATAGCTGTTCTCAGATTATGGTTTCTTAAATTCAATTAACCTACCGCCAAGCTACTGTAAACTGTAGTACTAAAATACCTTCCCAGTAGTCTGGATCATTCCATTAACATTACTTCACTGTGGGGAGCCACATAGTCTGGTCTGAACCATTTACAGCAGCTGTCTCTACCTCCCTGCCATTAGCACTCATTCTAACACTCAAAACGAAATGTGTCTCAGACAAGCCAACTTTGAACCCTATCTATAGAATATCACACTGTCTCCAACTATCCGCCTGTGCTCCTGTTTCAGTCCCATTCATTTTTGTCATAAAAGGGCAGGAAACAAAGTTTGGCAATCTATCATTGTAGCTGTAGCTTTACATAAGGATCCTTATATGTCAATTATACCCCACTGTTGCTATTATAAAGAGCGATAAAGTCTGCCTAGGGAGGAGGTTGGGGTGGATGGATGGATGGGTCAAACGAACACAGGATTTTCACCCAGTTGACCGATGTTCGTTTCCTGTGTAAAACCAAAAGTCAATGTATACTCATTTTGACTTACGTACGTAATGTACACAAATGTACTTATTTTAATCAATCTTCCTAAACCAAACTGGTACCGTTTAACAATGTTAACCACGTGTTTAAAACTGTGACTGTAACATTTAGGTGTGAGGACGTGTTGATCTGCTGCCACTGGTAAGGACGCTAATTTAGCAAACTTGTGGGTAGTATTAGAGAGTAAGAAAATAGGTTGGAGGACTCGGAATAAATATAAATTCATGTTCATGTTAGAATCAAATCGAAGATGTTGTGTGTTGATGGTTTGCATCTCTTTGGCGGCTGTGGCTCAGGTGGTAGAGCAGTCGCCTACCAATTGAAAGGTTGGTGGTTCAATCACTGGTCCTGCAGTTCCATGTGAAAGTGTCCTTGGGCAGTGACATTGGAGTTTAAATGTGTGTGGATGTTTTTGATGAGCAGGTTGCACCTTGTATGGCAGCCTCGGCCACAGTGTATGAATGTATGTGAATTGTGAAAGGTTCCTGTACTATGTTAAAGCGCTCTGAGTAGTCGTTAAGACTAGAAAGCGCTAGCGCTATATAAATACAGTCCATTTACGTTTGCTGCAACATATCACCCATAGTAAACGTTAGACTTGTTTGTAGTAATCTGATTGAACAAAATTGTATTTAGACAGTTTATGTTGGTTTGGACAAAAGCAGTAGTGTTTTTACCACACTTGCTGTCGTAAAGGTCTAGGAGTTAGCGTTACGGGGAGGTCATATAGTAGCGATTAAAGTGCCCATATTATGAGAAAATCAATTTCTTTTGGGGATTTGGTGTTATTTTGTGTCTCTGGTGCTTCCACATGCATACAAACTTGTGAAAAAAACATCCATGCTGTTTTGAGTGAGATACGGGTTTCTGAATGTGTTCTGATTTCAGTCTCCGGGTGAGCTGTTCAAAATCGGCAGGGCTTTTTACGTCACTAGCCGAAACAAGGTGGCTAACTGTAGCATGCTAGCGCTAGCATGCTAGCTCATTTTGAATGGCGAAACACTGCTACAACACACACTAGTTCACCATAATCTAAAAAAGAACTACTTACATGTCCATATTCTGCAGGTATTCCACGCAAAGTTGGAAGTGTGCCCTCGTTTAGAAGAAGTCTCCCGGCTAATCCTGCCTTGTACTACTGAAGTTGTAGACACAAACAGCTAGCTAGATGATGTAGTCCTTACCTAGCTACTGCGCATGTGCGACTGCCAACAAAGATGTTACAGCAGTGAGAGGTCTCACTCTGTAGCTAAAACAGAGACCTGAACACAGGGTGAAAAGAGGAGCTGCAGAAATGAGCAGTACAACAAAAATATGGTGTTTTTTGAAAATTAAACCATGTAAACCTATTCTGGTACAACCTCAAAATACAATTATGAACCTGAAAATGAGCATAATATGGCCACTTTAATGTTTTTCTCAGACAGAAAATCATTCCTTTACAATAAGAGAATACATTACAGATGCATCATTGCATTTCAAGTGTTGCAAATGGTAACTTAGCTTGGATGTATAACTGGTATCACTGTCACTGTGTCACGAGCCAAAGCATTAAGATGTTGTAGCAACCAATGTAATAATAACTTAGATTTATATAGCGCATTTCATGAAACCCAATGAAGCTTTACACAAGTCAGGGGGACAAGTGAAAAGAAAATAGTAACCAGCACAAACACGGACAAAAAAATAAAACGTCTGCGCTAATTGGAAGGGGGATGTAATTTAATCTAGGCTACTGACATACAACCAAATCCCGCAATCTAAAGTTATTTCATGAATGAAATAGACATACAACAAACCTGAGGGCCAATTCTTGGTCGGTCAATCATTTATTGATGATTGACAAATGATGAATTTGTGACTTGGATTTCGCCCGTTGTTTTTCACTTTCCCTTTTAGATTTTACCGTTAGTTGTATTTTGTTTAATTTCCTTCTTTTCTGTGTTGGCCTACCCCAGTATCAGCCATAACTACAGCAGATAACTTCTAAAATAACATTAATATACAATTAGGCCATATAAAGAAATATCCTGCTACCCTTTACCTGGCTGGATACACGCCGAAATCTGTGACCCATCACAATGTATGATCTGTAGCACCGTCTACCTGCCGTAAATCATTCTGTGACTTTGCGTAAAAAATACATCTTTTCACTGTTAGTCTCGTTTGCTGTTCCAGGTCATTTATGATTATCAGATGGAAAATTACACAGTTTCAGAAACATTTAAAAGTTACATATGGTCACTTTAAGTGAATAAATTCTGCTGAGGGCTTAAAAGAAATTATCCAGAGAATCCAGTAGTTATCACTGTCTAATTGTAAATATATGTTAAAGGAAGACCCGTGGTCTTGGAACATGTAATGACAACACACAGGGACCTCCTGATCACAGTTACATACATTCACACCTGGAGGCTACCCAGCATAGTACAACCACAGTGTGATGTGCTAGCCACTGAGCAGCTCCACTGGAGCAGTTTGGGATAGTGTGCCTTGCTGGACCGAGGTTGGAACCAGTGACTCTGCTATTACAAGCCTGCTTCTCTAACTTTTTTAACTGCCCCAACTGTGTTGAATAAAAATCTTGGTTTTGAGATTGAGACTAATACATAACCTAAATATATGTTATTCATAACTCACTCTCTCCCGCTTCCTCTCTCTTCATCAGAATTCTTGACAAAGCCAGTCGGTTGGCATTCAATTTATAATTCGGTCAAACTGAGGTTAAAATAATACACAACATGATAAAGGTGTGTTGAGTTTGAACTATGCGGTGCAAGATTGACATTTTTCAACTTTTCTTTTTAATGCATTTTTATTAGATAGTACAGATAGACAGGAAAGTGGGGAGAGAGATAATAGATGACGCACATTATGTTATGTTTAGTCTAACAGCAGTGGAAGCCCAAAGTTGAAATGGTTGAGGGGGGAAGTGTGTATTTCAAGGATTGATTTTACACTGATTTCATTTTACTGTAGCTTTTTTTATAAGCTGTATTATACTGTAGCTGTTTGATTCTAAATGAGGCTGAACAGCTGTGTCAGACTCGCCCTGTCTGTTGTGCAGTCAGTCAGGTGGCAAAAGACAACTGCAGGCTACACACTGAAACACATGGCATCCAGATAATCTTCCATGAACAGAACCATGACATCACTTCTGAGACACACCGTGTGTGTGTGTGTGTGTGTGTGTGTGTGTGTGTGTGTGTGTGTGTGTGTGTGTGTGTGTGTGTGTGTGTGTGTGTGTGTGGTATGTGGCTGGGTTGCTGTCTAAGGATGCAGTAGGGGACAGTGTGTGTATCTGGCATAGGATGTATGACAACATCAGAGAACACTCCTCTTGTGGTTTTAACAGCACAAGACATGCTGCCCATGACCTTTTTAACAGTTGTAACAAAAGTGAGCCCACGTACTACAACAAGACATGTCCCTTATTTGAACTTATAGGCTTTTTATAAAACACATGTAGACTTTTGTCATAGCCTAATACTGGTAGTTACACACTAGACTAGACAGTAGAGCTGCAAAGATTAATCCATTACTATTAAATTGTAACATTTAATTACATAAAACTTTTTTGATACTAGATTATTCAGTTTGAGTACATTTTAAGAAAGAAAAATATAAATTCTCTGATTCCAGCTGTGAATATTTTCATTCTTCAGTCCTGTATGACAATAAACCGAATGTCTTAGAATTGTGGACAAAACTAGACATTTGAGGACGTCATCTTGGGCTTTGAAAAATAGGGTTTCCGCGGGGTCTTAAAAAGTCTAACAAAAAGCAACAGAAGATTTGCCTAACTATACAATAGTGAAACCGACACTCACACAGGCAGAGCACACAAAAAACACAGACAGGCAGAGCAGGAGAGACAAGATGGCAGCAAGTTTTAGTGCCTAAATTGTTGTTTTTTGTGGTCTTTTCTTTAGGTTACATTTAAATGAGCCAAATGTTTTAAAATTTCTAATGTGACTTGGGATAGAGTTCCACCCACCCACCCTAACTGCACTTTCATCACCTTTTATGCCTTTTTATACCTCTGTTTTTGGTGTACTTTTGGTGCAATAATGTGCTGCTAGACATTGAAATCACCACCCTGACATACACAAACACACAGAGCTATTATTTCAGATATCTATCATCTGTTGAAAAGTCAAAGGCAGTGTGTCTCAGACTGCTGGGAACACAGGACTGTGGTGCCAGACTTTAGATAATGGCTGGCAATGATCTACACATTGTATTTTTATTATTTGTCAACTTGCAGTGCAGATAACAGGCACTGCATTTTAGTTGGAAAAACATTATCTTTGGCCACAAGAGGAAGAAAAAGAACTCTAAACCAAGATTAAAGACACAAACACCTATACGGCTAATGTGTTAAGCCAGTCAGACATTGAATGATTTAAGCCCATTTCTGACCTGATTTCTGAGCCGCATGACTAATTTTAGAGTCTGACTGAATTTTAGCTTTGACATTGGGATGAATTATTGACGTGTCAGAAATTGTGGTCGGCCGACTTCCGGCTCTTGCACAACTCAAGCGAGCCACAGGTTGTTTACCAACAGTCAGTTTCTTTTTTCTCATTATACCCGGTCGAAGCCGCAAACAGCTGTGGCAACAGCATACATGCCTCTTTGCTGATCAAGGCAGCACATTCCTGCCTTGTTAGCATTGTGAACCGCAGTGTACAGATTTTCGCCATAAAACAAACTTCTAGCTGCCTCTGAGCTTTTAAAAGAATCTTTATTGACAATTTTCAATAGCCAGAACGGTCCGCAAGGTAAAGTGTGAGCACATAAATCGTTGTGAATTGCATTGCGATGTAAAGCCAAAGCTACAATTTACTCATACAGAATGTAAAATCGTACAGCTTTGGCAAACCGGTCCTGATTACACACAGTAACATTATCATCCCATCTGGGTTGCATTTCTGGCTACTTGATGAATAGAACTCCAGTATCAACTCTTTTAGGTCTGGTTTGGCCTCCACAGCCCAGGTATCCCTGGGAATTACATTCATATTAGATGATTCTGCATGCCCTGTGGCAAAGTTCAGTGTAATTGGAGGAAGTACTGTGTTCTTTATTTAGCAAAGAGGAAAGTAGAGGTGTGGAGATCAAGCTGGGGGATGGGCATGACGCACACAAGACTTTGGTGTGGATGATCACAGTCAAACAGGAGTTTGTTTTCTGTCACAAGCAACTATTGTTTTCTTTTTTTGAATCATAACCACAATCTTTCTCAAACAATAAATGTTTTAGTTGCTTTACCTTAACCCAGTGGTTCTCAAACGTTTTACACCATGTACCACTTCAGAATATAATAGGCTCTCTAAGTACCACCATTATGGCCCATGTTACAATTCCGGCACAAAATGAACCAAGGGGTTAATAACACATGGGTACCGAGTCAACCGTTCTCTGGGATATGTTTAATGCTAATCGAATGTGACCAGTTTTAGCGCAAACCGCTAATTAGCTTATAACGCTAGTCGTCGGATCACGCGAAAGTAAAAAGAAAACACTATTTCTATACCACTAACAAGGTTTAAAAATAGCACCACACTTCCACGGTAGCATAATGAGGGTCCCTACCTGTAAACCGAAGCATTGAGAACTTTGTAAGTGTACAGACAGTTTATTAAAAAGATAGTTTATAAAGACATTACTGTTCGGTATACAGGCGGGCGCCATCTTGGGAAAACAGTCATGACCAGTCGAACGCCATGTAACCAATAACCAGTAACATAGCTCATAGCTAGCCTGGCTCTTTCCCGAGGGGAAAAAAAAACTAAATAAAAAAACTGAATATAGTTTGCTTCATCTATACACAAATATTTTGCAGAATCATTAGTTTTGTCAGTGGTAAACAGACGTTTTTCATTTTGGGTGAAGAGGATTCCTGACTTTGGTTTTGTTTTTTGGAAACAATGACATTTTAATATTCATGTCTCTCTCCTCCCTGTCAACCACAACCTACATCCACACAGTCCAGCCCCCTCCCACATACATGCTGACGAGTCTGACCCGAAGGCAGTTACACTGCTGTTATAGAGCCCTCAGACAGATCAGTCGAAAACAGAGCTACTAGGCTTCTTTCACCTTAAACCCGTGGGTTATTATTTGGAGAATGGCGCTAGACGAAGGATAAATGTTGACCGGTTACTGTTTTTTTCTTTGCTTTTTTTTTCCAGTAGAATGCATTACCAAATTGTGTCATGAGTTACTTCGGTTAAGAACTTTTGAAACCCTTTTTTTAAGGACTGGTGTTAGTTTAATTTGTTATTTCTTGTGCTCTGAAATATAATGTATAGCTTCAGTTTGTGTGTCATCGGAAGTAAAAAGACGATCATTGACGATTTCCTTTTTGTTGCCAATCTTTAGCAGCTTAAAACTGAAGACTATTGAGCCTGCTGTCAGGCAGTAGTCAGAACTACTAGGTGCATTAAATGAAAGCAGTAGTTTGGATAAAGGTAAAAACGAGCCCATGGGCAGAGGTGTTGTAAAGTGCAAAGAGCCATGTTAGGAGACAACTGCTCCAGCAGTCTGACCATTGACTCTTGTCTGACACCACCATCAGAAATCAGGTGAGCTCCATTTCATCACTGTATCGTTTTTTTATAAGTCCTATACAAATAAGACTAATAAGTAGAGATGGTCCGATACAATTTTTTGCTTACCGATACCGATTCTGATACCTGAACTTGCGTATCGGCCGATACCGAGTACCGATCCGATACCAGTGTGTCATATATTTTATTATGTTTTAACAACTGTATACTACTATCCCTGTATGGATGTGATATGATTTCTATCTTTGTTGTCGGTCTGGCTCAGGTTGAACTCTTTGTGAAACATGAACGCCACAGAACGTTCTTTTATTATCCAGTTTGACAGTCAGTTATAACGGAAAAAGAACATAAATAAACTACTTTAATGTAGATTTTCTTTAGGGCTTTATTACGTGGTATCGGATCGGTGCATGAACTCCAGTACTTCCCGATACCGATACCAGCATTTTAGGCAGTATTGGAGCCCATACCGATACTGGTATCGGTATCGGAACATCTCTACTAATAAGCTAAAGTAAGTGCATTTGTTACATGGGATGTTTGTACTGGGGCAACATTTCCAGTCCTTGTGTGATTGGGTTGAGCCAAGTTTGGTGATTCTATTCAGATTTTGTGTTTTGATTTTAATTTACTTGCTGTCTTCCTTTACTGCAATATGTATATATATATATATATATATATATATATATATATATATATATATATATATATATATATATATATATATATATATATATACACACACATATATATACATATATATACATACATACATACATACATACACATATACACGTTTGTTAGTATTCAGGTCAATATAATCTAATTATGTTGTTACTCATTTGATACTGCTCTGAGGTCAAAGGCACCAAACATATACCAACCTCCGTGCAGGGCTGATACATTTATGAAAAAAATATCTGACCGGCATAATTGCAATTTAAATTGCAGTTATTCTCTTTAAATTAAACTACAAACTCGTGTGTTTGTCATCTACATAATAGTTATAATTGTACCAAGCATAATTACAAAAGTTTCTTGTTTCTGAATGAATATAATCAGATACAATAATGCAGTTGCCATTTGATATTAGTGGTATACTTGACAGGAATCAGTAATATTTACATTTAATCATGACATTCAAAAGTGGTATACAGATGCATAGTTGGCCAGTTGTGGTACTAACAACACGTTTCACAATGTTTTAATATAGATGTTGGAGAGAGAGTTTAGACTTCACTCTTTTGATTCTTTTACTACCTGTGTTGACATTTCCCACCAATGACCTTATTACCAGTGTAGATTTCTAAAAACGTAAGCTGTCACTAAGCTGCAGCTAAGAGCTCTCCAGTGCTGAAAGGCCTGTCTGAAACTGTGTTCACAACAGCCAACCAGACAGCGTACATATACAGGACAAGCAAATATTGACTCAGGCACCCGTTAGGTGTACCATCATGCATGGCCCTGTTACTTTTATAGACCACTCGTGTGAGTTTAGTGAAGAATGGCTCAATCAATATTTAGTCTTGTCATGTTGACTGTTCCTGCTTTAGTAGCCAGGTGCAGCTTCCTGATGTTTCGGTCTTCTGTTTGTTCTACCTCATGTTGACAGACAGCATAGTGGAGCATTTAGCAGCTCAAGAGCCATATATAAATGGAGAACAAAAACAGCTGCAGTGAATATTGGACTTACATTTATCATGTCAACAGCAACACAACATTCTAACATCACTCTGCATCTGCTGGATTTGTATAATCAACTGTGTGCCAACAAGTTTGCCATTTTAACTTAAAAAGGTAATGTTAATGTTATGTTTACAGCTTGCCCTGCTCCCAAGTGGCCAAAAAGTGGCCAAAGGGGATATGGAGATACTGAGCATCTTGGCATCCAACGTTAAGGTTTTTGACAGCATGATGTGATTTTGGATTTGGAAGCCAAGGTGATTTCTTCTAGCCAGGTATAGCTGCGTCAACTAGCAGCCCTTTAATGCCACCTGTGTTCTACCCAATAATGTATTATCCATACACATACTGTACATACAGTAAAGCAATGCAGCTCCAACCATTTGCATCTGTTGCCTTTTGGTCTCCCATGTAGTATTTCCCTAGGTCATGGCTTTGATTGGAAGTTGCTAGGGGAAGTAGCAAGAGGTGTGTTTTTCTTAATTCTGATTTACAGGTACTGTAAGTAGCATTATATAATGTTCTTTCACATGGGTCTCCTGAGTGAAAGTCCTGTGTTTGTTTGCCCATCCATCCACCCCGACCAATTTATACTACGTCACCTGACTTCCTCCATAGAGGCTGCCCTGGACTTACCTTGCACGGCAGCTGGATTCTCACCATATGACGAGATCACGCGAGAATTGCGGGATCACATATCACACGAAAATCCATCTCGCCAGGCTTCAAGGAATGCGTTGGTGTCCAGACAGCAGTGAAGAAGTGAGGAGCTACTGGCAGTTACGGGCGGAGTTTGGGTGTGTGTGACCAACTCATTCCCACGGCAGTTCGTGAAATAGTGACACTCAGCACGTTGTTTTTTTCTCTCCGTCTGTCAGCCAGGACTGCATCATTGAAGCCATATCACTTGTTGTTATTGATATTTTTCAAACTTTAACCGCTACTTTAATCAATATTTATTCACGAGATCTTATCATGGTTTTTATTTCTTTATTTTAATGTTATTATGTCCGTCTTATTACCGGTGAAATGTTACAGTATGCTGTAAAACAGGACCCTACTAGCGCATTCGTATCTTTTATCCCACAATGCAACGTGGTCATTCATATCAGATAATCGGACAGTGAACTGGCGGCTCTGTCACGCCAATAACGCTTCAATTTACATATTTAACAAGTGATTTTGTCACCAGCAACCATTTTTAAAAACCATGGTTACGCGTCTCCAATCAGCCAGGAGGCTTGACGTAGTAATAAACGTACAGCTCAGTGCATCCGAAATAATATTAAATATTGATGTATTTATCACACGTTGTTTGTGATGATTTATAAAAAAAAAGCATTATTTTGTATAATACTAGTATATATCATTATTTAATGTGACCATCTTATTACCAGGGACGCTGTTTTGCTTTGTTACATTAATGTCGCTCTTATTACCTGTAAAATATTACAGTGCTGTCAGAACACTTTGCACAGAGGGCATTCATAGCCTATGCCCCACAATGCAATGCGGTCATTCATATCAGAGAATGGAACAGCGGGCAAGCAGCTTTTTAACGCTAGTATTCAATGTACATATTTAATGAGTGATTTGGTCACCAGCAACCAGGGGACACATTGCTCAGTTTTTCCATTAAGTTATGCACCATGGTAAATGTCCCCAACGCGCAAGGATTCACAGGAAGTGACAAAATAATAACGGCTCAGTAAGTCTGAAAGAAAAAAATACATATTATACGTAATATTGATGCATTTATCGCACATTGTATGTGAGAATTTATAAAAAGTTTTATGTATTTGTTTTTATGATTAACATTTTTTATTTTATTTTTAACACAAAGCATACAACTCACGACATGGACACATCACTTCCCCATCTAAAATTCAATACAATGAAATAACAACAAAATAAACAACAAACTGTAAACCAAATAAACATGTTTTATGTATTTGTATTATGTACTGTATATGATTCAGATTGCTCAGCCGGCGGCAATCTGAAATGGAATAAAGCCCATTTACAGCAGACAGCGCTAAACAGGAGTCGAACGAGTCCACCCAGCCACCCCGGAAGAACTACAGGTTCAGGTAACAGGTTTTGTTGCGCGTCTCTAGTGGGAGTTGTAGTTTTAAAATAAATTGGTATATTTCTCACAAGTAGAATTTGGCAGAGTAGAACTTTGAATTCTCCATGGGGTTTTTGGGATGGAACACATTGGTGTCATCAGATTTTAAAAATCTAATGGTTAAGTAGGTGAAAATAGCTTTTTACCATATTTGACAGTGCTTACAGTGGGTGAACTTTGGTGACCATATCTACATGGCAGCTGAGGTCAAGAGCTTTCTACAACAGCTGGTCCTATGTGTGTAGGACCTCCTGTACCTCCTAAATGACAAGCCTTCACACATACACGTACTGGGTTGAAGGTTCATAGGACAATATTTCAAAGCAGGAGTTATATATCCTCTTCAGACTGACATATGTTACTCTTCAGGTTCAGACCTTTCCAACGATGTGTTTAAGTCCTATGACAAAGTTTTAATTTTTACATTTCATGTAAGACAACTTTGCAGGCGATGCTTCAGACATAACACTTGACATATTCTCTCATCATACAGCTGACATAGTTACAATAAAAACAACATATAAACAAAGTGACATGTAGCCTACTGAAGCACATCACAGCCATAATGTACATATATTGCAAATCTTTCACAAACAGTGATAAGCGCAACCTATTACACAACCCTTTGCATGAAGCTTTCGCACAACCCCTGCAGCGTCAAGCATACTTGGCATAAAGAATATAGATCAGACAATATTCTCTGTGCTTGCATGGGTGGACTTTTCCATTCCTCTCCACCACCTTCATGGCAGTCTGTACCTAGCAAGCTTTAATGAAATTTTTTGAGATATTGCCATACCTTTCTAACATCTCATACCTGAATATGCTCTGTAATACAGTGTGCATAAAAACTATGCTCTCTGCTGTAAATGATAACACAAACTTTCAACACAGGCCTACCAGCCAAAGGTGTTGTCCAAAGGAACGCCAAGGTACATATAGGAGCAGACCTGATTGATTGGTTCATCATTTATGACGTCTGATACCCACTGACTCATGTCATAACCATTTCCTCAGTTTTTGAAATTGTTGAATGAGATGGTTGGCATCACACCACTGCACAAAGCTCCTCTATTTCAGTAAAATAGGCAAAATGACGTGTGTCTTTGTGCAGTTTGCTGAGGATAGTAGTGTGCCAAAAATACCAAAACACATGGTGTAAATGTACACATATATCTATACAAAGCTATATACATCTTACTCAAAAACCTTCCCAACAATCTACTTAATGTAATTGTAATAACTCAAAAATGCTTCCTAAATCTAGATCCTTATTACATAAGAAAATGAAGTCTTTCCTAACGCTTCAATAAAGGCTACAAAGTTTAGGATGGCTATCTAGGCTATAACTGAACTATAATGATATGAGAATCATCTTCTGAATATAATAATTAATATGTTACCCCAAATTGTTATTTCAAAGAAGTAATTTATTTACAAAAAACTAATAATGCAGTGTGATGTTCCACACTTAATTATGCAAATTTTTCTTTTCCCTTTTGTCTCTAGCTATTAACGTTTATCAACTGCAATACTAGAACACTGTGTTTTTAAATACTGTAACTAGTGCACTGCCCATTCCAAATACGCCTGTTTTGAATGGGCTGAGCAGCACGCAGAACGGCTGGAGAAATGTGCGCAACAAAACAACGTGCTGGAGAGCCCCAACCGGTAAACCATTGTAGCGCGGCTCAATCAGTTGCGTACGGTGGCCGACAGGGGCAAACGCCCTGCAACTTAAGAAAACACACCCAAATGGACAAAACACAAGCAAATTAAGAAAACAACTTCATGCATTTGACACATGCGCAGCATTCAGCAAACGCACTACAAATACACACAACACAACCAAATACATAAATGCGCTGCAAATACACACAACACAACCAAATAGATAAACGCCCTGCAAATATGAAACGATGCAAAAAGAAAAGTACACAAACCCAGAAAACAAATGCAACAAAAAAATGCAGCATCCAGATTACACAATGGAAGTTCTCCAGACCTCTAGAGGGAGCAGCTAAGTGGAACAGCTGGATTTTCGACCCCTAGGGGAAAGAGCGCTCTGCCTTTTTATTAGAGTCGGGTATGGCTGCAGCCTGGAGAACTCCATAGACTGTGTATTAAATTAATATTATTATTATTATTAATAACATAATATATTAATAATATACAGTCTATGCTCCCGTCTCATGCCCTCCCGGCTGGTGCCGTCCCCGAGCTTCGGCTTTTCAAAGTAAAAGCTTGCTGGTCCGCTATGTCTTTGTACTTTGGTGTGTTGGATGTTTGAGAACTAAACAGTACGGCAATCATGCTAATGAATACAATAACTTTTTCAGCAGATGTCTTACTTACAACACGTTGGAGTTAGCGAAGCAGTTTTGTGTTTATACGTGCGAGTGGGATTTATTCAGTTTGATAAATCCCACGGTAAATTGGCTGGTTTACTAAACAGGGAGGGACTAGAAATCCTGTCTGTTTTTTGTATTTCAAGAGCGAATTGCTCCACAATATGAATACAGATTGATCACTTATTTTGTTGGTAACCGTTGTTGTATAATCACAATATTACACTTGAGGAGGCCTACACTTCAGTAACGCGCCTTTCGGACCTCGAAATGAAACCCTCTCATGTAATATGGCTTAAACAAATGTCAACGTTAAACGCTGATGCAGTTTTAAATGTTTTATCACCACGAGTTTACAGACATCTCTGCTGATTGAGTATCACCTGTGACCTAAGCCGGGACACACCCACCACACGAGAGAAAACATATCTCAAACATAGACTTAATATTTACAGTCTATGCAGTTGCTCTCTCTCTCTCTCTCTCTCTCTCTCTCTCTCTCTCTCTCTCTCCCCGTGGGGTCGAAAATCAAGCTGTTCGACTAGCTGCTCCCTCTAGAGGTCTGGAGAACTTCCGTTGTGTAATCTGGATGCAGCGTTTTTTTGTTGCAATTAATTTGCTTGTGTTTTGTCTATTTGTGTGTGTTTTCTTAAGTTGCAGGGCGTTTGCCCCTGTCGGCCACCGTAGTTGCGGCTCGGCTGCAGTTCATTTAGAGATTCAGCGTGTCCCCTATTTCATCATTTGCATGTAGGGTAGACAGTAATGAGTTGTTGGCACCTGTAGCCGGTGAACCGCAATCAATGGGCCTTGTAGGGATTCAGCAATCCCGATTTATAATATATATATATATATAATATATATATATATGATGTATGGAAAAATGCTCCCTTTTGTAAAAAGTTTATGTTTTGTTTTTGACAACAGTCAAAATACACCAAATGCAAATTTGTCAAAAAAGCCATAGGCTGTATTCTAAACACTGGACTGTGAGGTTTTTTACATAGCACATTTCTACAGCAAGGCAATTGAAAGTGCTTTAAATAAAACTGTATTTTTTTTTATTATTGTTATATTTATTATATAAATCCTCACCTAAACATATGACAAATACATCAATATATAATGTATTTTTTTATTTTGGAAGAAGCCTACCGAGCGGTAATTACTTCGTCACTTCCTGTGAATCCCCGCGGGTTGGGGACATTTACAACTTAATGGAAAAACTGATTAAATATGTACATTGAAGCAATATGTTGATTAAAGTAGCGGTTATAGTTTGAAAAATGTCAATAACAACAAAGAGATACGGCTTTCCTGAAGGACAGACTAAGAGGGAAAAAAAAGAAAAAAACGTGCTGAGCAAAAAGATCACAAAAGATGCTTCCAATTGAAATACATTAGTTTAAAAAAATGTGCTGAGCATCACGAAAAAACAAGAAAAACGTGTCCGCGTACACAAATCAATGGTTAAAATTCCGTGACTATTTCACGAACTGCAATGATGAACGTGATAGACAGATGGTTCATCCAATCACCTGCCAGGTATCTTTTTGAAAGTAACTGTCCTTTTCAATGACTTCTCAGATGGTTGAGTTAACATCTGGCGCGTCAGGTTAGCCCTGTACGTCCTGGCTGACGATTACATATATATATTATTTAAAAAAGTGCATTCTTTTTCTGAGGTATAAGCATGAATAGTGAATGAGAACAGCCTGCCCAGTGACAAGGCCCGAGTCTGTCCTTCACAATGTCAGCTTTAACGAGAGAGTGTTTTCCATTTGTGCAAGAGGTCTTAAACTGTAAAGGAATGACAGTTATGTTTCAAACAGCGTGTTGACATACCTTTTCATGTGTGTGTGTGTGTATGTGTGTGTGTGTGTGTGTGTGTGTGTGTGTGAGAGAGAGAGAGTTTTTCCATTAGTTTTAAAAAGATAAATATAAGATCTGTTTAGGTATGCAGTCAGTCATCAATCAAAAGAACATGTTCTCAGGAAAGACACGTGCACGCACACAATGTCAGCCCCACTTGTTTTCGGTTACACGTTTCTCCACACTAACAGGAAGACTTGTCAGGGTGATTGATAGGCTGTCACACTAAATGTATTTCAATACAGACTTTTTATAGAGTCAAAGGCTACTCTGGATTATATAATCAAAGAATACATTTACGAGACTTAGAATCTGAACAAGCATGCAAGGTTGATATTTCAGATTTTTATATAATCAATGCCGGACTTATTTTGGTCGATACCCAGAAGTATTAAGGTGTAATACCCAGCGCTATAAGTGAAAGCAACGTAAATATTGTATTAAAATACTGTCTCGTTGCTATCTCCAGTTTAGCAATAAGTTATCTACGCTAGCCAGGCTGACCTTCCAACTTCCTACTAGACATATACTAGCTGTAGGAAGGAACCATTGTACGAATAAAAGGTGTATTGTGGTACACACAAAGTTGGGAGGGTTTAAAGAGACACGTAAAAAATAAAAAATTGTTGAAAACACAGAATCCTACATTTCCCATGATGACTTCCCCTGCCTGGTTACTCCATGCTCTCAGTTTCTAATGCAGGCTTTCTGTTAAATATGTAGTCTTCAACCCCAATAGAGCTCAACAGTGTGGTTCTGTAAGTAAATATCCCTTTCATTTACTCCGTAAGAATTTTGATTATTAGCCATAATGTCCAAACCATCTAAAGTAGACTTACTACGAGCTACGAGCTTGTGAAACGGAGGTTCATGCCCCTGTAGAACCTACAAGTACCTATTAAATCAAAGAAAACCATTCAATTCAATTTAAACAACTTTATTTACTCCAACAGGGCAATGGTATTTCACAGTCAACCAGTCAAATAAAACGCAGACAAGAATTAACACTCGGGGTGACCCGAAATGTCAAATATTCAATGTTTCTATCTAAGGAGCCTGAATCGACTGCCCATCTCAGTCGAATCTTCGCAGAGGCATTATGAAACGAGGATCACGCCATTTTGGCTATATAGGTGAATGTCTGTTAATGTCTGATTTTACACCTGTTAACCAAACATTTTTTTATTACTCTTCTACACCCTTGCAACACTTATACAATAAGAAGCTACTCTTTTTATTTCTATGTCCTAATCGGTTGCATGTTTTCGTACAAAAGGAACTTTACACACAACCTTATCACAGCTGAATATTTCAGTCGACAATAGGCAAGACTTGACGAATCTGATTTGCCGATGTAAATTCTTAGTCAAGGACAACCCCTAATCGATATCATCGCAATCATTCAATCAACCAACATGTCAGTAGCAGCTGGTCAACAAATGGGTAACCCAGGCAAGAGCAGCAAAGCTCGCACAGGTTGTCGAAAATATAAGCTAAATAAAATAAATATACAACCATAATCTAACTTAAAGGTCCAATGTGTAGGAATTTTTCCCATCTAGCGTTGCGATCATATATCGCAATCAACTCTCTCGTACCACGCAGTTCAAAGTACGTATTACGGCTACGGTGGCCTTCACGCTTCAAAAAGACGATCTCTTGCTCTTTTCAATACTTGCCGGGGCCGGGAAGCTACGATACCCATTAGCAGCATTAGCAGCACCTGTGAGTTTATCATGTGACAGCGGAAACGTGAAAGGCGGAGCAGTATGTCCTGTATGTCCCTTACCGGCTAACGTATTTCAAGATGGCGCATGAATATGGAGCGTCTACCCCAGTTCATGCAAATGCAAATGTAAAATTTCAAGCCAAAAGGAATACTTGGAATTGATGGTGGTGGTAAATAGTTAGGAAAAATGACAAGTTTGTGAACGGGCAACACAGATTTTGGTAATGAACAACTGAGCTTACTGTTAGCATGGAAATGTTTACCGCACTCACGTAAGGCTATAGCAAACTGCTACGATTGAAGTCTCTGAATGTTTATGTAAACAGTCTTGTACCTTTGCTTTATTTTTTCGTTTTCAAAATGTTCTTTTGAGCTGAATCAAATGTTTTACTCATGTCGTAGCTGGTTGGCTTGGTTCCAGAATTAAAATTGTCTATATAGGCATTTGATGAAATGTCAATGGAGATATTGAATGGGGGAAAATCACTTCTGTGATTACACACAATCACAGAAAAAAATCAAGTAAATGTCACTGTATACAAAACTGGAAAAAAGGTCAGGGATATGCAGCATATGTCTACGTCTGACAAAAAAACAAGTGCAGAAGATAGTGAAAACTAAATAAGGCACTTGTGTAGACAAATGTGATTTCTGAAAGGAAAACATAACCTGAGCGAACAGGTTGCAGACCTCTTTGGAGAGGCGTGTTTCTCTGCCAGCAGAGTGAACTACATCTACATGTACTGCCTACAACACATGCATATACAGTATACAGACACATACACACCAGTGCTGACAGTACAGTAACCTCTCAAAGCATCTCGTATTGATGATTGATGAAAGAGACCTGTTACCTGGACTGTAAATCATTGTGAGGTATACTGAGCCAGCTCAGTGAGGACATTTGAACATACATCGGGGGTTGTTTTTGCATCTTTAATGTTATGTTCAGTCTGTGCATTCTATTACAACTGATATATTTGGTATTGTTGTGATATAGCCAGTGATATTCTTAATCAATGTTCACCAAGCATGTTTTTTGCAACTAATTTTGTCGTTGATCGTTAAATCCCTGTATCTTGATGAAATTAATCTAATCTATAAAAAAAAGTGCAGAATTCAAGCAGCATCATTAGTGAAACATACCTCAATCTATCAAAAAGGATCAATCCATCCATTGTCTACAGTATAATTACTTATCCTTCGAGGGTTGCAGGGGGCTCAAGGCGATCTCAGCTGACATTGGGCACAAGGGCTGAAATATACACACAGAAAGACCATTCGCGCTCACAGTCACATCTACAGTGTGGTATTGCTACTTTAACTTAAGTAACAGATCTGAGTACTTCCACCACAGGATCTGAGCCACAGCCCATAGTACTTCTGGCCTCCGTCTCCTGGTCCGTCAGGACAATAGAGGTTAGATTCTGTAGGGTTTTTGAATAACTGTCTCATATATTTTGCAGGTGGGTCAGCCCCTCTGGCAGCATCGGTGGACTACAGTCCCCACATTCCTCAGATAGGATGTTTCTGTGGGCAGGAAGTAAAGCAACAGATGGAAGAAGTGACCGCAGGTATTGAATACTGCCTTGCTCAGTTTGTTTCAATATTAATGCAAAACTATGTTCTAGAAAAGGCTACATTTTCTGAAGAAAGTGTAAGTTTGCTGGACATAACAGGTTAAAATGTTAAAATGAAAAGTAGTTGACCTCATAGAAAATCACTGACGCAGTTAGATGATGTAACAAATTACAATTTCAGTTCAAGTTCAAGCATCAGAGATAAGTATGTGCTAATTGAAGTGCCAGTTAGTATGTAAGCAGTGACAACAGTTTAACATGTCAGTTGGAGTATTTTAGCAGTCAAGGCCAAAAGCAGTTGAACTGTCAGTTGAAGAGATCAACACACTTAAATTATCACTTTAAGTGTAGTGAAAGTATCAGTAAAAAAAAAAAAAAGGGGCAAGACAGTGTGTAATGACACACCTTTATAGTAATAAAACATGAGAAACATCAGTAATAAAAGTAGATGATCTGAAATGAATCTAAAATTAGATACATATAATACATGAATGTAAAAAAAATAGATGAGTAAAATTCTGATTTAAAGACTTAATAAAAATAACAGTAAAGCCAGTCTACAGAAGTTGGCTTCCAGAAGTAATTTAAAAGAAGACAAATGATTTAATTACCTGATGTCATGATGGGTAATTATTATCCCTTAAGGATTGGCTTAAGAACATCTAGCACAGTTTTATCATGAGGGTATCATGTAGCATACTGGTTCATAAGAAGGTAAAGGTTCTATAAGGTAAACATGCAGACACATACCTGCATTAAAAAAAAGTGTTCAAAAGTCTGTGGTAGCCAGTGCAGGAATCACCATCATTATTGCATAGTGATGCCAAATGCCTCGCATGTAATGACTCCCCCATGAACCTATTATATAAGGCTCAGCTGCTTTAATATTAATTCATCTAATATGAAGGAGGCAGATACTGTGCAATCACACAACCTATAGTTCTGAACATTCTGAGCTTCTCAGGTCTCAGCACACAGTTCCCTATTTCGTGGACCCTGCAAACGAGTGGGCAGTGCAAGGACTAAAGGCAGGTATTACATTGATAGACATAGTTCAAGCTTAACTCTCGCCAAAATGCAACCTAGGGTCTTTTTGTGAATGTACCTGAGTCAAACTTTCATGTAAAAGCATATTTAGGA
This sequence comes from Sander vitreus, assembly GCF_031162955.1. Classification (NCBI taxonomy): domain Eukaryota; kingdom Metazoa; phylum Chordata; class Actinopteri; order Perciformes; family Percidae; genus Sander; species Sander vitreus. Next base: position 27,525,192 of record NC_135863.1, read on the forward strand.
CGGAAGCGTCACTTTTAAGGTTTACTTCTGACTTACTTCGTTTTTGGGTAAAATGGAATGGGAGTCCTAGGGGCACTTTTATACTAGCCTCAAAATAGCTATTTTTAAAACACTAAGAAGGCTCAACACAACCTGAAACTTTGCTCCAAGTATCACCAGGGGCTCTACACCTTAACGAAAGCATTGACAACATTGTTTGTGTACCCAGAGTTTACTAAAAAGAAAGGTTTTGAGCAACTCACTGTAGCTGTTGTTCTTCCGGTCGCCGTCTATCAAGCCAGTCATAAATAGTCGAGGGAGGAGAGTAAAGATGGAAAGCTCCTAAAGCTTAGTTCCATATAAATACACGGATAATTTGTTGTCGTTAGTGAAAAACAATATTGACCTTGTAGTTGAAAAAGGAGCCTCATATAAGAATGACATTTCCTCCTATGGAGTCTGTTCATTCGCATTCGGAGAGCGCCTATTTTTGACTGGGAAAATGGCGGATAACATAAACAACAACTGCTAACGTGAGTTGCTCAAAACCTTTCTTTTTAGTAAACTCTGTGTACAATGTTGTACACAGATGTACACAATGTTGTCAATGCTTTCGTTAAGGTGTGGAGCCCCTGGTGATACTTGGAGCAAAGTTTCATGTTGTGTCGAGCCTTCTTAGTGTTTTAAAAATAGCTATTTTGAGGCTAGCATAAAAGTGCCCCTAGCACTGCCATTCAAAAGGCCATTTGACCGAAAAACGAAGATACGGTAAATCTTAAAAGTGACGCTTCCGTCCTAAATATGCTTTTAAACGAAAGCTTGAGTCGGGTACATACACAAAAAGACCCTAGGTTGCATTTTGGCGAGAGTTATGCTTTAAAGGACACCACAGAGTGTGTCCTGTTGCTCCGCTTACCGAGTGTGAAGAGAACTAGCACCAAAATAATATAATCTTTCTTTCTCGATGGATGATTAAATGCTTTAACATCAGTTGGTGATTTATATTTTTTTTTTTAAAGGAGATTGCATTTTACACTATAGAAGGTCTAGAAATGTGTCCAATGTTGACTGTAAAACATTTCAAACTTCTAAGGGACATCTCACACGTTAACCTTTTTTAGTTCCATCTACCAGAAGTTCCGTGAATATGATGTCCTGGACAAGAGGAAGACGATGACAGCTCTTAGGGCAGGAGAGGACAGAGCCATACTGCTGGGCCTCAGCATGGTCGTCTTCTCTGTCATGATGTACTTTGTCCTGGGAATCACCATACTGCGCTCTTACTCTGACAGGTAATAACAAGTCACAAAGTCACTAGTCGATATCGACGACGTTCCGATTCCAGGATTGTTCAGGTGCCACCGGATATTCCGCCAGCTGTCCCTCTTTTTAGGCCAGATGTCCCACACCCTCCTCTTTCTTTGTGTTGTAATTTTAAACTCCGGTGGATTTCTGAGGACTATGGTTAACTGCTCCTCAGATCTCTGCTGGGTAAATCCAAACAGCTAGCTAGACTATCTGTCCAATCTGAGTTTTCTGTTGCAAACCTAAAACAACTTTGGAACGTAAACATGTTCCACCACAAAGTTCTTTCCTGAGGCTATTTTGCAGAGGCACTGTCACTGCGTCCGGCGCTTAGCGCCACCCAAGGCAATGGTGATTGGTTTAAAGAAATGCCAATAAACCAGAGCACATTTTTCTCCCATCCCGGAATGCTATGTGGACTAGCCAGACCCTACAAGGTCACCTACAGACCGTTTCAGTATAGAAAACAGAATCTGACTTAATTTTGATTATTCATTCAAACCTTGTGTTGTTCTGCATAGTCAAACTCAGTGACTAACTCATTGAATGTGTGTTTGCAGCATGCATTGAAAAGAATTGCTCTTTCTCTACAGCGTGTGGACTGATGAGGCTAGCTGCACTATCGTGAACTCCACCATCGTGGGCGATGTCAACTGTTCATACAGCTGTGGAGCAGAGTGCAGGAAGCGTTCCCGTTATCCCTGTCTCCAGGTCTACGTGAGCCTCAACTCCTCAGGAAAGGTGCTACGACTGTTGCACAACGAGGAGACGCAGGACAGCAACCCTGAGGTCTGGACTGCAAATGGACAAAACACTTCTGTAATATTAAGAACACCTGGACTACCACACACACGAGCCAGCTCTACACAAATAAACAATGTCTTTTTTGTCTTCTCTTTTTTCTTCTTTCCTTCAGTGCTTCTACTTCCCAAAGTGCCGTAAGGACTATGCAGCCATGCATGTGATCATTCAGAACATTTCTGAGCGTCTCAGGTCTCAGCACACAGTTCAGTGTTTCGTGGACCCTACAGACAGAACTGACAGTGCCATCCTGACACAGATCTACGGTCGGGTTGCTGTCTTCCACTCCCTGTTCTGGCCAACCTGCACCTTGATTGTAGGAATCATTATCATTGCCATGGTGAAGCTGACCCAGTACCTGTCCATCATGTGCGAGCGACAAAGCCGCATTAAGAAGTGAAGGAAGTTCAAAAGGAAGTTCCTGTTATATGGACATGGGGACAACTGAACCAGCTTCATGGGGGCAAGACAGAAAGACAGAGGAAAAAGCTGTTTCATGCCCAGAAGTGGTCTGTCTGTGACAGCTGGAATGTTGGGGTTCAAAGACATGCATCAGTGACAATCTAATTTAAAAGCAGCTAAAACGAGAAGCATATACTTTTGAGAGTGTGTAGTAAGTGTATTTCCCAAAAATGTTGAACTATTTCTTTGAAAGGGGACATATCAAAAATACTGTTTTTCAGTGCTTGTGCACATACCTTTGTGTATCCCGGGTACCTACCAACCCTCAAACTGTCAAATAAGACAACCCAGTTAGTTGTTTGTGGGCTGCCTAGATCTATACTAGAGGTTCTTAACGTTTTCTAGCCAATGTTGCCCTTACAAGATAAGAGAATTTTCCGGGGACCCCCTCATGTATGTTTTTACACTTGTATAGTCTTAGTATGGATTTCTTTGATTGGAACATAATCTGTGAACTATCATAGATTTTTTTTTGATTAAAATATTATTTTTTACAACATCAATTGCATTTTTTATATCATAATTTAAATAAATTATCAAAAAACTTTTTACAAACCCCCTGGTAGAGTCGTGTCGCCATCTTCCACTCCCTGTTCTAGCAAACCTGCACTTTGATCGGAGGAACCATTATCACTGCCATGGTGCAGCTGACCCAGTACCTGTCCATCATGTGCGAGTGACTAAGCCACATTAGGAGGTAAAGAAGTTCCTCTTATGTGGACATGGGGATAGCTGAAGCAGCTTCATGTGAAATAGGACAACCCGTTCAGTTTTTTGTGGGCTGTCTAGATCAGAAAACATGGGATTCAACAAGCCATTCAGACTTGGCTCCCTTTTCTATGTCTCATGCAGGCTCATTAGAATATACAACTCTCCATCTGACTATCTCCACAGACGGAGGATGGAAGTGAGCTTCCTTTGCAAAGGTGCGCAATATTTTTCTATAAGAATGCCCTACAGAATGCCTTAAAAGTAGGGTAGCTCATTGTGTCAGGTAGGAAATATCAATCAGAACTGACATACTCTATGAATGTATTTAAAAGTATACTAGCTCATTCTGTCAGGTGGGATATATCTATCAGAATGGACTACTTACTCTATGAATGTAGTGAAAAGTAGGGTAGCTTATTCTGTCAGGTAGTAAATATCTATGAAAATGGACTACTTACTCTATGAATGTAGTTAAAAGTACGGTAGCTCATTCTGTCGGGTAGGAACTTTATATCTGAATGGACTACTTACTGTATAAATGTAGTTAGAAGTAGGTTCGCTTATTCTGTCAGGTAGAAAATATCTATCAGAATGGACTACTTCCTCATTAAATGTAGTTAAAAGTAATGTAGCTCATTCTGTAAGGTATGAGATAACAATCAGAATGCCCTACTTCATCTATAAATGTAGTTAAAAGAATGGTAGCTCATTCTGTCAGGTGGGATATATCTATCAGAATGGACTATTTACTGAATTGATTTAAAAGTATGGTAGCTCATTGTGTCAGGTAGGAAATATCTATCAGAATGGATTACTTACTCTATCAATGTAATTTAAAGTATGGTAGCTCATTCTGTCAGGTAAGAAATATATATCTGAATGAACTACTTACTCTGAAAATGCAGTTAAAAGTAGGGTAGCTTATTCTGTCAGGTCCATCAGAATGCCCTACTTCAACCATAAATGTAGTCAAAAGTAAGGTAGCTTATTTTAAAATATATATCAGAATGGGCTACTTTATGAATGTAGTTTAAGGTAAGGTAGTTCATTCTGTCAGGTAGGAAATATCTATCATAATAGACTACTTCCTCTGTACATGTTTTTGAAAGTATGGTAGCTCATTCGGTCAGGTAGTATCATTCAGAATTGACTTACTCTATAGATGTACTTAAAAGTATTGTAGCTCATTCTGTCAAGTAGGAAATATATATCAGAATGTACTACCTACTCTATGAATGTAGTTAAAAGTATCATAGCTCATTCTGTCAGGTGGGAAATATCTATCACAATATACTACTTACTCTATAAATGTAATTTAAAGTATAGTAGCTCATTCTGTCAGGTATCTATCAGAATATACTACTTACTCTATAACTTAACTATAAAGTAGGGTAGCTAATTTTGTCAGGTAGGAAATATCCATCAGAATAGACAAATTCCTCTATAAATGTTTTTTAAAGTAGGGTAGCTCATTCTGTCAGGTAGTAAATATCTTTCAGAATGTACTATTTAGCCTACTCTATAAATGTAGTTACAAGTATTGTAGCTCATTCTGTCAAGAAGGATATATATATATATATATATATATATATCAGAATATAGCCTACTACCTACTCTATGAATGTAGTTAAAAGTATCGTAGCACATTCTGTCAGGTGGAAAATATCTATCAAAATGGACGATTTACGCCGTTTCTCAAAGTCAAGGAAGGATCCTCCGAAGCCTGAATTTCGAGAATGCTACGTCATTGAAGTCCGTCGAAGGACTGTTCGAATGTCGAGGATCCTCCGAATTCCCAAGGGGGTAAGCTTCTCCTCGGACCGCGAACCTCCTATGGCGCCATTTTGATGCTACAAAGCCATCACCTCCCGTTAGCATTCCATTGACTGCCATTCATTTTGGCGCCACTTTGACAGCGAATAACTTTACATCTGAAGCGTTTAAAGACTCTATTTGTCCGTAGTTTATTTCTAAAGAAACACGACAATGTATAAAAGGCTCCATTACCTTGTACCTCACGTTATGGCTCCGTAGCAGACGTTTTTGTAAAAATAGGCTAACGATTGTGTCATAACCACGTGACTTACTGTCGCATAGTAGAGGAATTACCGTATAGTACAGGAGAAGCGCGCAGGCAGTTTCGTCTCACATTAGCTGTTTAAGTTTAATTACTAATGTTAACTAGCATTTTAGTTAGCAATAATTAGCCTGTGCCTATGTTATCGCCTTACATATACCTACGCTCTCCGTCTCAGCAATATGATTGAGATTTCTCTTGGCACAGCTACCAGAAGACTTACAACTTTCAGACAGGTTGCTTACGGCACATTTACGTTGTCTCTCTCAGTTGGAGGCTGCGCAGTAACGCTCAGCCATCACCGGAAAAGTGCTTCTAATGGCCTTCACTGGTCCGTGTAACGCTTATCAGTTAAATTTTCAAAGCACAAACGGACATTTGGAAAAATAGAAAAATGGGTTCAAATATCTGCCCTGCCCCGCCCCCCACTCGAGCGCAACAGCCAGACCTAAAGACAGAATGAGAATGGATGACGTGTTGGAAGTCGAATATACAAACAAATTCAACGTTCACCGAGAGGTGAAACGCTTGTCAATATCCAGCACATACTTGAATCAAGATCGCCTAGTGTCTATATTTCAAGTGTCATCCTCCGCCCATACACACATACTCTCCCGATAGCCACTCCGCGGCGGAGTGGCTATCGGGAGAGTCGGGACTTTTCCCGGTGGGCCGGTAGTGTTTTCGGTTATTGCCCGGTCTGATACAAGTTATAGCCTACATTGAAAGTTCATAGCAACACCAGCCGCTGCCCGCGCTCGTCAAACTGTGTAGCCTCTGCTCAACCCGTGCGGCGGGCCGCAACAGCCTCTTATTTCAATAATGTCTAATGGTGGAAAGCCAAAAAAGAAAAGGGTTAAAGATCCAATTTTTTTAATATGTCAATGCGAATTCCACCAAGGACTGGCATGCTGTGGAAGAATGTCCTCCACTAAACTCCACGTGGCGCTGTAGACAATACGACTGTTTAGTGGCGCAGTTTCTGTGCTGTGTAATAGTACTTCCGGTGCACGTTCCAGGGGCAATTTTGTGAATTTAGTGACACATAAAACGAGTTGACTGATCTCTGGACTATTTATTAAAGTGCAGCGAGTTCGCTGTAACTAGAGCCAAACATGGATATCCCAAATCCCCCCGAAGGTAAGCAATATCGTTAACGTTGCGCTGCAGCGTTGTATTATTGTCATTCAACGTTAGCTAGCATCATGCTACCTGGCGCTACTGCTCAACACAATGCATCACCGCTGCATTTAGTATTTCGGCCACAGATTGTAACATCAGTAGCTACATCAGGTTTTTGTGTACACAGTTGCACCAATGTTAAGCAGTATGAACAATAATGGTTATTATAATGATAATAATAATAATAATAATAACGTTTTGTAACGTTAGCCGTTCACGTTAGCGCTAAGTAGCTAACGTTAGTTGTTACAAAGTATTATTAAGTTCGCGTCCTTTCACGGCTAAAGTAATTTATTTTTCGTCCAAGTTTGCAATTAACTTTTTCCCCTTTTAGTTTAAACGTTAGTCAAGTAACCAAGCTAATGTAAAATATGTCATATATAAAGTTGTGAGACATGGTCACCGCACATTTAGCTAGCTGAAACATCGATTTTCAGTGCAGACAATTTATGGATTAGGATCCCTCTCTCCTAAGGCTACTCCACTACTAGCTATGTCTGTAAATAAAAAAATAAATATATATATATATATATATATATATATATATATATATATATATATATATATATAATATGCTTAATATAAATTCGTTAGATGCGTGTACACAGTTGATTATGTGGGTGTTTAACGTTAACTGAAAAGGCACAACAACATCAACTGACAATGCTGATTAGAATGAGCCCTTGTTTGTGCCTCTTCTGAAAGATTAATACCCAGGCAGCAATCTTTAAACCCCCCCCCCCCCCCCAAACAAAACAGAAGATTGTTTAACTACATTTACCACTGACTGTTTTAAAGGCATTTCCAGGATTCTCAAAGACTCTTCTAACTATCTGGATGGAAGAAAAAAAAATACTGTCTGCTGCAGAGTAACAGGTTTTTCCAAACAGTTTCCCAAATTGTGACAGTGTTTCCTCAAGTGATATATTTCCCTGCTCAATTTGAACAACATTAACCCAAATTTAAAAATAATAATAATTCTAGTTGTGACTATTGATGTTGCTTCCCATTGTTGTAGATTTTCATACAAAGTTGTATGTTTTATATTGATCTAGTGTATGAAAAAAGAGCAAGGACATATTCCACTATGAAGGAGGCTCCTGAATGGGAAACGGAGTCAATACTTTTTGTTTATCTTGCAGTAGATGGGATTCTTCTTTCATTCAGATTGGTACAAATGTCTTTGAGGATTCTGGAAACACCTACAAAAACGGAGGTAAATGTAGGTAAACCATTGTTCTTTCAAAGATCAAAGGATATTTGTCTTTCAAAAAAACTGCTTAGCTCTGTAACTGGAATATAATGATAACACCCGAGGGCAAAGACTGTGGCCAAGTCAGTATAAATGTTCTAAAAGTGTCAGAATAGCACAAGTTGTGGTAATTTTGAATATCTTTTGTTTGCCACCAGTTTTAGATAAACCACCAGCTGCCTCAGCTCTTACTGTATTTGTTTCCTCTTTTTCTCTTTCTGGTGCAGATCAAGAACTGAAGAATGTCATTGACAAGCTGGCCCAGTTTGTCGCTCGGAACGGGCCAGAGTTTGAAAAGATGACAATGGAGAAACAGAAGGACAACCCTAAGTTCTCCTTCCTCTTTGGAGGAGACTACTTCAGCTACTACAAGTGCAAGCTTGCTATAGAGCAACAGCAGCGTATGTAGTTAAAGGAACAGTCCACCATTTAACTGGAATTTGCACATAAATATTTGTATGATGTTGTAATGTTCAGTTGATTTGGTATTCAAAATAATTAGGTCTTTCGCTGTGCTATAGAGCCCCTAATGAAATGAATGAAAATAAGAAACAAAATTAATTGAAATGCAGCTTTTTGCAATTTTACAGGCCAATAAGTCATCAACATGTAATTAATTTTATTAAATTATAGCATGTCGTCTTGCATTTAATGTACATAACCAATTGGAACACCTTGTGCATCCATATAGAGACAGAAGATTTTTTTTTTTGATTGAACTGGCCAACATCATATTAATAATGTGTATTCTGTTTAGGAGTGGATTTGTCTTTTGTGTTTTTAGGCATTCAAAGCCCATCAAGCAAATGCTGTACTTACTCACACTTACCTACTTTATTGTGTCTACTTCTAGCACAGGGTAGAACCTAATGTCTCTTGCCATGTCAGCTGTGTTCTACAGTAGAGTAACAGTACAACCACAAGCTGCCTCCATCTTCTAGGCCACGTTTTCACAACAAAGCCATGTGGCGCTCATCAGTGCTGCGCTGTATGGCACATGGAATTTGCTCTTTATTTGAAACAAGTAGGGCTGGGTACGCAACCTTGAATTGTGTCTTTAGCACTAAATTAAAGTACCTACAGTTGACATTCAGTGCCAACTGATATTTCTTATTTGAAGATATTTCATTATTCAAATCAGAATGTTCTCAATTTTATAGTTGATTGTATTTAGGCATGGCTCTTATTAGTGGTGGGCAATATCAATAGGACAAATCTGTCAACTGTCAGAGATATTGACATACCATCTATACCTACTATTTAACATGTCCATGTCCTTTATTATCTCTGGGTGTATGGGAAACCCGAACCATCAGCACTACTGTAAGGCACGTAAGCAAAATACCAGGTGTACTAACGGCGTCCTAAAAGTACAGACTAAAAAACACACATTTCGCATGGCTTATTGTGGCTGAATTGAAGTGGAAAAGGTACTATTCTGTCATTTCCAACACGTAATGCTGTGAGAAACAGACACTGTAAAAATTATCGTTTACAAGAACATCTCAACCGCCTGCTACTGTTTGATTATCAGTTCACACCTGTCACCTCATAGGCCACTTTCCCTCCCTTTTAGCAGTTTCCACGCCTTGCCGATACATAAAAAGTTGTAAAAACTGCTTAATGGAAATAATAGATTTTATTTTTTTTAGGTCCATTTGATTAAGTACTTTTTGATATGTCAGGTATATTGTACAGCTGTATTTATGTTGTGTGTGTGTGTATATATAACCTGTATTTGGGCTAAACCTCAATGGCCAGCCCTAAACAAGAACCCTCTTCCCCTATTTAATATCCTAATACCTCTTGAAAACTGAGCAGCATGACTTGGTGATATGAACTCTGACTCCTCCTTTGTGGCCTTGTAGTGGAGACTGAATTGTTAGCTGCTGTTAGAATTTTTCTGCAGCATTTGACATGTGCTTCATTTGGTCGTTTGTATCCTATATTCTCTCTGCACCTGAATGAGGTGTGTGAGCGTGTATCCGTCATGATAGATGCAAGCAGCCGGAGCTGATAGGATTCTGGTCTGCTGAGGACTGTATGTGAGAAGCAAACCTCTTCGTAACTAAGAACTGTTCAAAAGCAGAAAATATCAGTTGAAATAAAAACTCAAGAAGTCGGTGCAACATCTGCATTATAATGCACTGCTGTGTTAATGAGCCCCACCATGTGTTCAGCCAGGTGTGGTGTAGACACTAGACGCATGCCATTTGCAAAATGCACAAACTTGTTGATTACATCATCATACATCATCATATCTGATGAGTCAAATGTTTAACCAAATATGTAAATAAATAATACAGTGAGTTCAATCTTTTAAATGGCATGTAAAAGTACTACTTAAAGATGTAAATAATGGAAGCGTGATAAAGAGCTGCAAAGATGAATTGATCAGTTGTCAACTGTTAAATTAATCGGCAACTATTTTGATAATCGATTAATCAGTTCATCAGTCTTTGAACTTTCTTTCAATGAATATGGTATGCTGGTTGACAGTTGTCCATCGTGAGAAATGTTAGTTTTTAACTAAACAGAAGTCTGAAATCATAGAAGTGCGCTGCAGATAGTAGTTTACTGCCGTTTGCCGATTCGTTGGCAGTTTCAGGGGAACTTTTAGTTGAACCTGGAAAGTTGATTTCACAAGTGATGAAGACGGCATCCATTACATTTTGCCTCTGTGAGGCATGTGGCGGGCTAAGGGCAATCTTCTGTAGACGCTCCCATTTGGGAAGGAGGAGCAGGTTCAGCCTTCTAAAGCAGGGATCTTCAATGTTGTTTAGGCCAAGGACCCCTTAACTGAAAGAGAGAAGGAGCAGGGACCCCCTACTATATATGTTGTATGAAATGAAGTTGCATATTAAACTAGGCCTACAATAACATATAGGGCGGCCTAAAACCTATATACATACCTTTTTTGGCATAGAATACAAAGCTATTAAAATAGCCTAATAATTGTTGGCATGATTTTATAAATCGTATTTTTATGTTAAATCCTTAGGATGAACTGTATCTGGGGATGGATATCTAAGTGACTACCTTACCTGTAGGCCAGTAAGCCTATCATCAGTGGGGATTTCTATTTGCTAATAAAATGTTCTATTCATGTTAAGACTTTCATTTGTTAAAAAAACTTCAATGCAGGGGGGCATCCAAATCTTTGCAAAATTTTGGAGGCCCCCCTGCATTGACTCTGAGGACCTCATACGGGTCCCGGACCCCCTGTTGAAGATCCCTGTTCTAAAGCACTAAATGCTAAATGGGAGAGTAAATTAATTTACTGAAGAAACTGATTTGAGGGAAAGTAACAGATTTGAACTGTTATGTTCTTACTCTTAGTTTTGATTCATCAGACTATTACCGCCACTTGTTGCTGATGCAGAGGAAGTCAGAGCTTCTTACACGGCCCACGGTGTTTTCTGGTCACTGTATGGCAATCAGATTATCAACAGCCGGGTAATAATAGCACAGTGTTGTGCAGGGTTGCATGGAGTTCTGTCAGTTATGTAATACCACTGAATGCATTAAAGTTTGCTTTTCTCCACTTAGATCCCTCTACCCAAGATGGGGAGGAGTATAAATCTGAAGGTATTTATTTGGAACCAGATTGGTCGGACAAATTCAAAATTCCAGTTGAACCGTCATTTTGTTTTTGCACATGTTTTGATGGACATGATCACATTTGTGCTTGAAAGCTTTTTTTGGTTTGTTTTCAGTTGCATTTTTTTGTCGGTATGTTTTTTTTCTTTTCTTTTTGAGTTTGTGCTGTATTGTTTACTGTGTTGTCACGATTCAGGGCGATTGAAGTGCAAGGGTAGCATGATTTCACCAACAATTCAAGTGTTGTGTTCAGAACAATAGTATCTGAATAATGATCTTCGTTCTTGGTAAAAAAAAAAAAATGTGCCTATAAAGTTTACACTACCACCTTTTCACTCTTACTGCTGTGCCACACTGCTGTCAAACTAGAGGCCTAAAATCAGCATACATTTTAAAATTTGTTCAGGCGTTAAAGGATTAAACTAAAGATTACAAATTGATAGTTTTTACATGGCTGATTAATGATTCCTTTGATCAGCCCAAAATGTATCAGCTCAGAGCATTTTTGACACGCCGCCTTATTTATAGACTTCTCGGATTCTGTCGAACATAGAATAGTTGCTGTATATTGGGCCGATAATCGTGCAAGATGCAGTCACGAAACATTACTGGTTGAGATCAAAATGAAAGCCGATTTGTGGGTGTGGTCTAGGGCTGCACGATATGAGAAAAATGTGCGATAGCGTTGTTGAATATTGCGATAATGATATTACTTGCGATAAATAAACCAACATTAAAGTGTACTCAGTTCTCCATTTCTGCTGCTTTCAGTGTTCTGCTAAAATGCAACAATGCTTGTTGAATTTAAAATGAATGAAACAAAAAATAATTTCCAACATTCTTTTATTGAGCAAATTAAACATTGGATGGAATATAATAGGCACCACTTAAAAAAGAACGAGTTGTTTTTAACTGCTATTTTCTTTCAACTAACAAAAAATGTCAGTGTTTCTCGCGATATGTAGCTGCTTTCGCGATGTGTGTATTGCGCTAGTTGATAGTTGATACCACGATGACGGTAAAAAAAAACACGATATATTGTGCAGCCCTGGTGTGGTTCGAGCAAGAGCGTCGGAAGTACGGGGTAGGGAAGGGATCATTGCTGCTCCCACTTTACGCCCCTGGTCCAATTTGGCGCCGCAGCTGATGTGATCCCATCGCAAGATGGGCTCTAGTTTTCTGAGGTGCTAACATGTTTCCTTTTTGCAGTTGTTTCTGTAGTCGGAGGGGGGTTAGTGCTGATTGCATGTCTTTCAAATTTTGTTCACTCTTCTGCTTTGTACTTGACATGTTTTATCTGCTTTATCTTTTGAGGTCTCTTTGATTTTAAATACTTTTAAGTAAACAAACCATGCTATGTTTGCCTTGTATATGATTTACGGACTGAAACTTTCTCTTTGGACATCTACATCACGTCAGCAGTGGCACAGCATCAACCCGCCTAACCTCAGCCTCAAAATCAAAGCTTTGCTAAACCTTCAGACTTCGAATGTTCATATTCCCCCGCTCTTTTCCTGCTGCTCTCTTTGCAGAAATGTACAACCCGGGCGCCAAAGACGCGGTTGATATTCCTCCATCGATGCCGATGATTGCTCCGCCTCCGATTGCTCCGCCTCCCGCGCCCTCTATGGATGAGCTCATCCAACAGAGCCTATGGAATCTGCAGCAGCAGGAGCAGCATATGCACACACTCAGACAGGTACAGAGCAAGAGAGAAATGAATATATCTGGCACAGGATGATGATTTATTCATCCTTTTTTATTCATCCTTTTTTGTCCTTTTTTGAAAAAAAAAAAAAAAAGTTTGAGTTGCTAAACAAAAGTTGCATTGCGCTTTGCAACTTTTGTTTAGCAACTCAAACTTTTTTTTTTCTTCCTCTGACACTTATGAGAACATTGACAGGATGAAGAAGGCAAGGAAGCTTTATTTGTATAGCACATTTCAGCAACAGGGCAATTCAAAGTGCTTTACATAAAACATTAAAGAGCAGTTACATTTTTTTTTTAAACATAAAATACGAGAATAAAAGTTACAAGTGCAGTATAAGAAATTAACAATTATTCAATAATAAGGCAGCATCAAAAAGAATGGTCTTTAGCCTTGATTTAAAAGAACAGAGTTGCAGTGTACCTGCAGTTTCATCAAAACTGAACGCTGCTTCCCCCTGTTTAGTTCTGACTCTGGGGACAGAAAGCAGACCTGTCCCAGACGACCTGAGAGGTCTGGGTCGTTCATAGTGTAGCAGCAGATCAGAAATGTACTTTGGCCCTAAACCGTTTAGTGATTTATAAACCAGCAAAAGTATTTTTGAAATCAATTTTTTGAGGGACAGGAAGCCAGTGCAAAGACTTCAGAACTGGGGTGATGTGATCCACTTTCTTGGTGTTAGTGAGGACTCGAGCAGCAGCGTTCTGAATCAGCTGCAGCTGTCTGATTGATTTTTTAGGGAGACCTGTAAAGACACCGTTACAGTAGTCAAGTCTACTGAAGATAAAAGCATGGGCAAGTATTTCCAAATCCTGCTGAGACATAAGTCCTTTAACCCTTGATATATTCTTAAGGTGATAATGACTTTGTAATTGTCTTAATGTGGCTGTTGAAATTCAGGTCTGAGTCCATGACTACACCAAGATTTCTGGCTTTGTCTGTTGTTTTTAACATTGTCGTTTGAAGCTGAGCGCTCACTTTTAATCGTTCATCTTTTGCTCCAAAAACAACCACCTCAGTTTTTTTTCTTCATTTAATTTAAGAAAGTTCTGGCACATCCAGTTGTTAATTTGTTCAATGCACTTACTCAGTTTTTGTATTGGACTATAGTCCCCTGGCGATAAGGTTATGTAAATTTGTGTGTCGTCCCCATAACTATGGCAATTTAGTTTGTTGTTTTCCATAATCTGAGCCAGTGGAAGCATGTAGATGTTAAACAGAAGAGGCCCCAGAATGGAGCCTTGGGGAACTCGGCACGTCGTATTTGTATGCTCAGATGCATAGTTACAATTCCAATACTCATCTGGATTGAAGCAGCAAACATTCAGTGTAAGAGTAAGAAATGACATAACATTATTTATAATACATTTATTTGATTCACAGCTGCTACATATAGTGTTTTGACCTCGACAACCCAACTGCATTTTACCGCAAACTTGCGACTAGTTAACTTCCTAAAGCAGGCGCAATCGCTTGTTTGCTAAGAGTCGGGTCGGGACTCAACATTGTATTCAGAATATAAAATATTTTTATAGCACTTTTTAACGAGATAGATACCAACCTTTCGTGAACTTGTGAATTTCGCCAGCCGTCTTCTCTCCTTTATGGAGACAGACACTGTGTGCACGGTGGGCTCGATGGTGTCTTAAGCCTCCAATGTCGCCTTCCAGGCAGCTAACCCTCCATGGATGTATTAAGAGAACCCTCACCTTAACCCTTGAAACATAACCATTGCCGCGCTGCCTGGAAGGCGACATTGGGGGCTAAAAACGCCAAACACCGCACGGTGGGAGGAGATGTGTGTGTGTGTTTGTGTATGCGTGTGAGCAAGACACAAGTGACAGAGAGATGGAGGAGGGCAGGGAAACGAAATGCAGCTAAACGTGTTTTTAAATAGCGTTTAAATTTATATTTATTTATTTATAAATTAATAATGAAACACTGTGCGGCGGCCGGTGTTGATAGTGCGGCGCACCGCCACACATTAGTCTATGTGTGGGGAAACACTGTCATGTGACCCTATATGCAGTATAATGTTGGGTGTGCTGCCATGATATCTTTCGGCCAAGTCAGACACCATGTCTTTGGGAAAGCAGTGTATTTTGGTGTTTTTACTGAACATGCCTTTTACATCTCTTACAGTCACTCACAATCACAGTTTGAGGCCTAGTCGTTAGCATTTTGTTACTAATTCTCCCTTTCACAGCTGTCCACGGCTGTGTCCTACTAAGTACACGGGTTGAAGAGGCGCTCTGCCTGGAAGATAATGCAGGTCAGCCGGTCATTTCCCAAATCTCAGGGCACTGTGCCCGTTACTCGTCCTCCCATTTCCCAGGAAAATGATTTACTCTTAGGCTTTGCGCCAAGAGAGTTCCAGGGAGGACTACCACTTGTTGATTTAATACCCGTTCCACTGCCCTCCTGTTTCTTTGTAGTCTTGTTGGTGCTAATTAACTGTGTGTTAGCATGCTTTTGTCCATTGGTCCATGGTAAAGTGGTGTCATTCCCCCATGGTCCGTTCACTTCCACGTTTACTTCTAAACTGTGAATTTTGGTTTTCAGAACTGCAATCTTCTGTAGGAGTTTGTAGTAGTCATCCAGGGAGAGGTGAGGAATCTTACTGCTAGTTAGCTTTAGCTAAGTGCTATGTTTCCAGTCACTGTAGAACAGGCTTGTGCTATTGGTAGGCCACGCTCACGCAGTACTGAGGAGGTCATAAAAATTTTGAAATATGGCGATGGCCTACTATGTCCAGTGATTTATGGATCCAGGAGACACTGCTCATAGTTTCTCACAGAGGAAAAGCAAGATTATCAACAGAAATATGCAAGCAGAGGCAGGAGCAAGCAGCAAAGCAGGAAGATGGTTGATAGCCTTTTCTGATGCTTTTTTTCTGTCTTTCTCAATGTAGGAACAAGTGACTGCAGCCATATCTCTGGCTATGGAGCAGCAGACCCAAAAACTGCTGCTGGAAACTCAGTTGGACATCACAGAGTTTGACAACCTCCTGCAGCCCATTATAGACACCTGCACCAAAGACGCCATCTCTGTAAGCCTGCCATAATGGAGATTTATTTTTTAGGGATGCTTATGCCTGTAGATTCCTGAAATAGTTTGAAAAAAAGATTTATATCTCACTAATTTGTTTGTCCTCTTGTCAGGGCGGTAAGAACTGGATGTTCAACAACGCCAAGTCTCCACTGCACTGTGAACTGATGACATCACATCTTCGCAACCGCATCATTGCTGATGGAGCGCATTTTGAGCTCCGCCTACATCTCATCTATTTAACCAATGACGTTCTCCATCACTGGTACACAAACCTAAATGCATGAATAAACGCATGTCGATCCCTTGACTCCTAGACTTCCTTCTAGGGAGTGTTACATAGAGACAAAGCCCAACAGGGTGAATAACCCATGACTTAAGTTTTTACAAGCTGCCGACCCAAATAACTGAGCTTTTATGAAGGCAAAAGTGGATACGGACATGAGAAATCAGCAGGGAGAATGGGAATCTAAGCTAAAGTTATGTTCTGACTTTATGTTTGCAGCAAGCATTTTGTTACCAAGTCAAATATCCAAATGTCAGTTTTAGGCTAACTATATGTTTGTAAGTTAAGCTAACGCACATAACTATTATTACCTAGTATTGGGAGCAGTGGACAGCTATACATACGATGTCCGGGGAGCAACTTGGGGTTCAGTGTCTTGCTCAGTGACACTTTGACATGTGGCCGGAGGATCATTCTGCCACAAGCCACGCCATTTAGTGCGAATAAAATAGTTTGAGCAGCTTTCAGTATATTCCTTTTTATAACGTGTTTAAATGTGTCCTCCCAGCCAGCGGAAGCAGCAGAAGGATTTGTTGGCAGCGCTGCAGAAAGTTGTGGTTCCCATCTACTGCACCAGCTTTCTGGCTGTAGAGGAAGAGAAGCAGCAGAAGATCACCAGGGTAAACACATGGACTTTGTGTCCATTTTTGTGTACATCTTTAACTCCGATTTTCCACTGGGAGCGTCTCAGAAGCGGAGCGTCTTGCTGCCCGACTACTTTACAGAACAATCGCGTGTTTATTAAGCTAGTATCTACCTTCCACTCCAAGCACTCCTACAGTTTACCTCCACGTCTTCTCTTTTCTGGTGATGTCCTTAAAAAAAAAAAGATCTGTAATGTCGTATTATGTTTTTCAACCTCCAAGATGAATCTCTCGTCGTCCGTGGTGTTGTAAAGAAGACATAAACGATATTTGGGGGGTGGGGGTCTTCTGGTAAATTGACTGGATGCTCTTGCCCGTCTGTCCTAACGCCTCGCGTGAAAATAGACCTGGCGCATGTCTTTAGCGCAGCGGCGAGCCGCTTCACGCACGCTTCTGGGACGCGCCGTGACGCAGCTGGTGGAATATCAAGCATTGACTTGAATGGCAGCGACTGCTCGCGGGGGACCGCGGCGCCTCCGGAACGCAGCGCAGACGCGCACGGTGGAAAATCGGGGTAACTTCCTACAGATTACTGGTAATATTTTATTCCTGGTAATAACAATGACATCATGGGACACTACTCATTCATACTCGTACTACCATTTAACCCAGAATAATTACAATAGAACATTCGCATAAATGTGAATCAGCCATTAATTTGAGGGAGTTCAGTTTTAGGGCTTGTTATAGTTAATGTGGTAGTGGTATATAGTATAATGAATACCATCATGTAGGGCTGCCCCCTCTTAGCCGATTAGTCGACTAATCGGTCGTTTTGGTCTTAGTCAACTAAGATTTCTTTAGTCGATTAGTCATGTTGTATGCTTTTTTTTCATGCTGAATGACTTATTTCCAAGAAACGTACAAGCACATCTCTGGTAAACACAAGAATTAAAGTGGTGCTTTTGCATGACTCTTTGCGGAGAAACTCAGATTTACAGATCTGTCGATTAAATCAACTAATCGATTAGTCGATACAATTGAATGAGCGTTAGTCGACTCTGAATTCCTTCAATCGAGCACAGCCCTACCATCATGTTGGTTGCGCTGACTTGAGTGTATCTTGTTTTTATTGGACTGTGTCAATCACAGGCTGTATATTAGCAAACAATGCTGCAGTCTAACTCGCATACATAATGCATAAATAGCTTGTAATACAGCTTAGACAATAAAGGTCCCTCAGCACTTCTTGCTTGCTTCATTTATTGAATTGGAAAGCTAGAAATAATCTGTACCTGTTTTTGGTGAAAAATGTTAAAAAGCTAATTTTCTCTGATTATTCCATCCCCCTCCTTTCCAGTTGTTGCAGCTGTGGGAGAAGAACGGGTACTTTGATGAGGAAACCATTCAGCAGCTCCAGAATCCAGCGCTGGGGCTCGGCCAGTACCAAGTGAGTGGAATAAGACTTAAGGCTCTGCGTTCCTGCCAGTGTTTTCTTTAAGCTTGATATGTGTATAAAAAAATACTTTTTACCAACATCATCTAGGGCGAAACGATTTGGGGGGAAAAAATCAAATTAAGTTTTTTCTGCCAGATACTGCGATTTTTGATTTGAAGTTTAGCTAAAGTTCAATATTCACTATGTAACAGATCAAACGTGTCATGGAGCATTATAACATGAGACACCATCAAAACTGCTCTATATTCTTATGCAGGGATGAGAACAGTGTTTCTCTTTTAATAAGCATGGAACATTGAACAAACGCAGAACATTTATCACAAAAGCTAAAGTAGTACTAATAAAAAAACTTCCAATGAAAAATATCAGTACTTTCCTGTAAACTGAAATGTCTGCTATGCCTCAGTTCAACAGCAGCATCTACATATTACACCTTCTACCATCATGTTAAATAAAGTACCGTATTGGTCGGAATATAAGACTTTTTTTTTTTCCTGGAAATATGTCTGAAAAAGTGGGGTCGTCTTAAATTTGGGGTCTAGACCTTCAGCTGTTCAAGTCGCAGAGGCTGGTTTTAGAACGTAAGGGACGTCTCCCGTTTCAACAGCCAATAGAGAAGTCAGCTGGTAAAGTCAGCTATAAAACTCTAGAAATGAAATGATCCATAATCCATTTTATTTTAATGTTGCAAACAGCTGGCTGAGTTTTAGACGGAGCCTCGACGACTGCCCAAAAGCACTGTAAAGTTATATGCTCAAGCCAGATAGAGAGTGAATCAGAGAAATAAAACGCGTTTTCGCCGATTCATCACTAGAAATGTAACCGTAGCAAGCATGTCGCTATCACTAATGTTATCCACATTCATAGAAGAGTATAGACATTCGTCTTATAATCAGGGTCGTCTTATATTTGGACCAATACGGTAATAAAACGTGAATGAAAAATCCACTGAAGACAGGACATTTCTGTAAACAATCTGTAATATGTAACATTATCCCAGCATTTATCTTACGACAAAACAGTAAATATAATAATAAAAGAGGAATAAATGTTAAAGTGCTCATATTATGCTTTTTGGCTTTTTCCCTTTCCTTTATTGTGTCATATATCTTTTTGTGCATGTTATAGGTTTACAAATTGAAAAAGCCCAAAGTCCACCCCAAAGGGAGTTACCATCTCCAACAGAAAACACTGTTCACAAACTGCTCCAAACAGCTCTATTGTAGTCCAGCCTTTACTTCTGTGACAAACGTGCGTCACTTTGTAACACACGTTATAATGCTCGCCTAGCTGCTGGCGTGGCACGCCCTCATACTCTGCAACTGACTGACTAGTAGTCCTTACCTAGCTACTGCTCATGTACGACTCCCAACAAAGATGGAACAGAAGTGAGATGTCTCACTCTGTAGCTAAAACAGAGAGCTCAACACACAGGGGGAAAAGAGGAGCTGCAGCAATGTGTGGTACAACAAAAGTATGGTGTTTTTTGAAAATTAAACCACATAGACCTGTTTTGGTACAACCTCTAAATACAATTATGACCCTGAAAATAAGCATAATATGAGCACTTTAAATCAAATGTTACACCAAACATTGAACTAAATACCGTATTTTCCGGACTATAAGTCGCTCCGGAGTATAAGTCGCATCAGTCAAAAAATGCATCATGAAGAGGGAAAAAACATATATAAGTCGCACTGGACTATAAGTCATAAGTCATTTATTTAGAAATTTATTTCACAAAATCCAAGACCAAGACTAGACATTTAATCTGGAAAGGCAAGTTATTAAACTACACAATATGACACAGAACAAGGGGCTGAATATGGTAGGTGTCCGATATGTTAACGTAACTGCTGGACTCGTTCCTCCAGCTCTGGCCATCTGGATTTCAGCGCGCGACTAGCTTTCTTTTGTTTTCTTCATTGCAGTAAGACTAACCTTTTCGCCAGTCCCTCACAAGTTTCTCACTCACTCCAAACTTTCGTTCTGCTGCTCGATTACTGTTTTCGGCTGCGTATTTTACTACCTGCAGTCGCCTGCAGTTTCTTTTCTTCCTCAGTTGTCTTTAGGAGCAGCATGTAGTTGTCACAAGCCTAGAGCGCCTCTCGCGGCTGTAGACGGTAATGTTTTCAGCATGAAATAACATATAAAAACATGTTAAATTATATATATATTTTGATATATAAGTCGCACCTGACTATAAGTCGCAGGACCAACCAAAGTATGGAAAAAAGTGCGACTTATAGTCTGGAAAATACGGTATTCACATTTGATTAATCGCGGTCTTCAGGATTACCTAATCGCATTCTTTCAAATCTCGATTTGAGAACGATTAATCGTTCAGCCCTAATATCATCCATCTAATCGTAAGTGAATTAGAGTGACTCAAAGTTTTACAGAAATCTGGAACCTGTGGAATGTTGGATCTTTTCTGTGCAGTTAATTAAATACCTCCTAGTCATCACACAACCGCAGTAATGATACGTGTCTACACACATCTACAGTCTCGGATACAAGAGAGGAGCTGTCTGTGATTTTTACAGCATGACACAGCAGTAGCAATGTCATTGATTACTTATTTATATCTCCAGACATGGTCACAGGGTAGGTCAGGTTCCCACAGTAATTAATGTGTGTTTTTCTAAACCTCTGACTGGAAAGCTGTTACTCACAGATTCCAAGTTTAGTAAAAATCCTCTGGAATAACGCAGCTGTCATCAGGATGCATGCTGTGCTCTGTCAAATCCCGCGGGACATTTTAATTAGAAGCAGTCCAAACTGTCCTTCTCCTGGAGAATTCAAACATTGATTTGTGTCACGTCAAGAAGTTTATTACAGTGCGGTTTCAGTTATGCCACTTCCAATCATGGTTTAATATTTGCGGGTGTGGCTCAAGTGCATGGAAGCATATCCACGTAATCAGTAACACTGCAGAATGATCCATCTTATATTTTGCAAATAAAGAGAATGTGTTTGAAGTTTTTATGTAAGGGCCGGGTTTTTTTTAATAATATTCGGAGCAGAGTCTCGCACGGTTCTAGTTTGCATGCCTGTACCAGCGCCAGAGACGGAAATTATCTTTAAATCAATTCCTGGACTTGACTCGACCCGTCAATATAAGACCTGACTTGAACCATAATTGAATACAGGCTCAAAGGTGCTGCTGGGCAGCGAAGGCAAGAGCTTGCTGCACAACTGAAAGAGGTGATAAATTATTAGAATAAACAAAAACCAGCCGTTAGTGTTAGTGCTGTGGAGTCAGAAACGCTCATGTTTTCATTGGAGCACGTTCACGTGTTTCCTTCCGCTCAGACCCAACTCGATGGCAGAGGATCACACTCGCACCTCTCCAAAATTTGGCATGCGTTACGCACAGCTGACTCAACCCGCTGATATTGTATTCCTCTTCCTGTGTATGCTATCGTATGTATTCAGGCTCTCTTCCACGCCGTGCAAGCTGCGCCTGGTCATGCCCAATTATGTGTTCAGCTGGAGATTTTGCTTGTGTTTGCGCCCCATTTCAGGAAAATAAAACAATTGGTGGTTTTCATTCACTGATAACCCTTTTATAACATTTTTAGATAATCTAAATCCCTTGCCCTCTCTCAGGCGTCTCTGATAACCGAGTATGCCGCGGCGGTGCAGCCGATCCAGCTGGCCTTCCAGCAGCAAATTCAGGCTTTGAAGACCCAGCATGAAGAGTTTGTTTCCAGCCTGAAGCAGCAGCCACAGCCTGCCCCTGTAGCGCCGCTAGCTACCCCTGCTGAGCCTGAAAAGGCCCCGCCTATGGCCACAAAAGCTGGTGAGAAGACGCACACTTAACAAAACCAGAGGCACAGACTGATGCATGAAGCCAGATTTATATTTTACATCACAGCTAAAAGTAAATGTTAAGGTGCTGTACATTAATACAGTGCAGTCACACTCTACTTCAATTTTAAACTTGAATTGAATTTTTTACTTTATTTAAGAAAAACATACAGGTAATATACAACACCAGTTCATTGTTACTCATGAAATGAGTGGATGGTTGTTTTGTTCAACTTGTCTTGTTAGGTTTTGCTGTATAGGTTTGTGATCTGTTTCGCAATGGGCAAGTACATGTGTGTTTGTGTTGTAATGGGTTGGTGTGTGTGTGTGTGTTTTGTGTGCAGGGGATGTGAAGCCTCCCATGTCGGGTCCTCCTCCAGGGGAGTTTGATGGACCCTCATCCAGGCCACAGGACCCCAGCAACCCCAGTGGACCCTCAGATATCCCCTCTAACAAACCTGGGTGGTATGACCCCCAGCACATAGGCCCCTGGAACCCCAACCAGCCGGTAAAGACGTGTGTGTGGCAGTGTGTGGCAGTGTGTGGCGGTGGGTGGGTGGGTGGCTGGGTTGTGTGGGGACAAAAAGGTAATGACTCATCCGTGCTATCCATCGCCTACATTTATTTATTCAGTACACGCTTGTGTCCAAAGCAACCTACAAATAAGGTACTTCCAAGCCACAGTAGATCATGTCTCAACACTCAGTTCCATCTTCCAACTGTCACAAGTGCCACAACTTCATGCTGCAAGTGATTTTCTTTTTTTTCTTTTTTTTTTTTTAAAGAGAGAGAAGAATAGAGAGATAGCATATTAGATGTGTATGTATTCTCCGAAGAGATAGGTGGGCAATTTCTGAAGATGGAGAAGGATTCTGCTTACATAATCTACTTAGGTGGAAAATAATTTCCAACCGTTATGCTGGAGGCATATAATGATAGACCTCTACCTAACACACCTAAAAAAATGTATTCTAAACTAGAAATGCTAACATTGGCAAAGATAGGGCTCCAGTGCTTATCAGAGAGCTTAGAAGTTCCAAATCAGCCAGCGCGACAGCCAGTATACGATGTGTGATGAAGAGTGACACAGCTTAAACTAAAAGAACAGTGATTTGTGAGTGTGTGTGTGTGTGTGATGGCCCTTTCTGACTTGTCCTTGTCTCCAGCCGCCCTTTGACCCAAACCAGCCCCCCCCTCCCTGCCCTCCCTGGAACAGCCATGAGGGGATGTGGAATGACCAGAGGGACCCAGGAAACTGGAGCGGGGGTCCACCCAGAGAAGGAGGCCCCTGGAGCGGTCCGGGTGGGTCTGACCCAGGCCCTCCATCTTGGAACTCATATGACCAGCAGCCACCATGGGGGAACCAGCCTGACCAGCCTCCATGGGGCCAGAGGGAGCCCCCATTTCCTCCACGCATGCAGGCATGTGATAGATATCCGCTGTGCTTTGACTGTCTTTGCAGTGATTTCTTTTTCCAGTTTTTATTGTCTTGCATTGTATACTCTACATTTACAATCTGTAATTATCCTTCACTTCACTTCCGCTCATGGAAACACACATTTTTTGTCATTATTTGCTATATTACATCACATATTTATGATCGGAAAGGAGCTGGATGAAGACAAAAATCTTATTTTACCAGCCCCTTTCTCAGATGATACAACAAACAGAAAAAGAGACTGTCGGTCAGTTAACAGCCAATTTTACAGAGAAAAGAGAGAGAAGACCAAAACAAAAATAATAATAATCTGGCATCACCAAAAAGTATTTAATTCAACAAGGCCTTTAGGTTTCATTAATCCTGATTTGATAAACTGTCCATTGGTGTGTTCTCTGAAATCCAATCCTAGTCTGAATGTGACTTTAAACATTTTTCTGTTGCGTCAAGTACGTGATTTTGCTGCTCATTTCCATGAATGACTGTGTCCAACTTGCTTTTTTTTTTAACAGCGACCTCCCCATTTCAGAGGGCCCTTCCCTCCTCACCAGCAGCCACCTCCTTTCAACCAGCCCCCACCACCGCACAGTTTCGGACGCTTCCCGCCACGCTTCATGCAGGACGACTTCCCTCCCAGACACCACTATGACCGGCCGCCATACACTCCACACCGCTTTGACTACGCTCAGGGAGATTATCCCGGAGCTGAGTGCAGAGGTACGTGATTGAGCCGTAGTTTCACTTAAAGGACCATTGTGTAGAATTCAGGCAGATCTATTGGCAGACATGGAATATAATATTCATAATTATGTTTTCATAAGTGTATAATCACGGTGCATAATCTAATTACATATGTGCTAATTTGCATAAATACCACAAGAGATCTAAACATTGGGTATAGCCAGGTGAAAATGACTTGTTAAATCTTGTTGACATATAACAGTAAAAGACTTAATGTTAAGGTCTGAATGGAACCCATTTAGGCTACCCATGAGCATAAATACATAGAGGCAGGAAGAAATACTTTAAACCAGCCTTTATTAATTATTATTGCAGAGATGGGGTTTGGGACTGGGTCCGTGGGACGGTTTCTGGGGGATGACTCTGAGGGAAGAACAGGAGACAAGGGTAAGAGAATGCAGAACACAAAACGTAGGTAAAATAAAAAGTGTCTGGATCAAACAATCAAATTACATACACACCACTAGAGAACGGCTGGTTTAAAGTACTTCTTCCTGCCTCTATGTATTTGTTCATGGGTAGCCTAAATGGGTTCCATTCAGACCTTAACATTAAGTATTTTACTGTTACATGTCAACAAGATTCAAGAAGTTATTTTCACCTAGGTATACCCAATGTTTAGATCTCTTGTGGTATTTATGCAAATTAGCACATATGTAATTAGATAATACACCGTTTGCCCATGTTAAGAAACAATTTCAAAAAACTTGTAATACATTTTTTGTATGTCTTGATGTCAGTAATCAACTCAGTAATTTAAATTGTGATATCTAAAGGTTACAATTTTTACCCTATTCACGTGAGAAAAAGAATGACTAGGCGTATGAATAGGCTACATTTGGGTCTTTTTCGAAAGTTTCCCCGAATGGGATTCTTCAGGTCTTTTTTTTTTTTTTTCCTTACTCTGGACATATTGAGGATACAAAATCAGTTGAGTTTACTTCTGTTGCAATTTGGCCTACCTTTTTTCATAAAATGACTGGACTAAAAGGGAGGAGTGAAGGAAGGGGAATTAGATTGGTTTTAATCGGCAACTTCACTGCTAGATGCCACTAAATCCTACACACTGGTCCTTTAAATGCATCTGTAAAGCTGCCTGTTTTTGCACCTGTATTTTAACAATATTCCCCCCCCCTGTTTGCTAGACATACCAGGTCCTCCCCCCCACCACCATCCCAGTCAGAGGCTCCCTCCCCCAGGTATGGGGGCTGAACATCCTCCCTGGGGTGGAGGCCACCAGCCGGATTTTGGCCCACCCCCACACGGCTTCAACGGCCATTCCCCCCACATGCGCCATCGGCAGCATCCGGTCCAGGACGACCCCAGTCTGGTGCCTAACGTACCCTACTTTGACCTGCCAGCTGGTCTAATGGCTCCTCTGGTCAAAGTAAGTCACCTGCTTCTGATTGGAGGACAAGGGCATGCCGTGAAGTTAGATGGTTATCAGCTGACAAATGTACTTTTATTGCCAGAAGAAAGCAATCATGATTGAATTCTACCAGAGGAGAAAACAACAATGGTAAAGACTGATGTAGCACTGCCACAGTGGCTTACAGCAGTGATTCCCAACCAGGGGTACTTTAGTGGCTGCCAGGGGTTACATGGATGGATTGAAGAGTAGCTCAACTAATAAAAAAATAAATAAAATGGAAATAGTCATTTGATTAAAAGAATATATTCACATATTAAAGGAGAATTCCGGTCAATTTCAACACGTAGCTCTGTTGTTTGTAAATTTGGAGTGCTGTCAGTAGCGAGAAAAACAATCGGTGCTGCCTACACCGTGTTATCCTCCTGCTAGCGTTAGCACCCAGGAGGCTGAAACCAGGCAAGTTTTAAACGTGCTTTTAGCCTCTTAACATGTTGTGCCTACCCATGTGAAGTGATCCCTCCCGAGTGAACACAGTGAATCTGACTGCAGTAGATGTAAAAGTTGTGCTAATTCAGCTCTGTTTAGTTCCGGTGTTGAGACGGCAAGACGAGTGCTTAGGGACCGTCAACAAACTACAACACCGAAAAGAGATACGCAAATATTTTCAAAAATAGGCATATGCTTATTTTTTAAAAGTAAGTGCTGTAGTACAACTAGCAGGAGACAAGTTATAATTGAGGTAAGTTTGGAGACACTACCTTATTTAATCATTAAGTTAATAAATATTTTTGTTGTATCTCTTTTCGGTGTTGTAGTTTGTTGACGGTCCCGAAACACTCGTCTTGCCGTCTCAACACCGGAACTAAACAGAGCTATCCAAGAATTAACACAACTTTTATGCATTTCTTTCACATCTACTGCAGTCAGATTCACTGTGTTCACTCAGAAGGATTCACTTCACATGGGTAGGCACTTGTAATGACATTTTGAACGTGTTAAGAGGCTAAAAACACGTTTAAAACTTGCCCGGTTTCAGCCTCCTGGGTGCAAACTGTAGCAGGAGGATAACACGCGATAACCTCGCTACTGACAGCACTCCACATTTACAAACAACAGAGCTACATGTTGAAATCAACTGGAATTCTCCTTTAACATTGAGTCAATTGTAAGACCTGAACACCACATGTTGCAGTTATGTCAGAGTGGGAAAACTAGTTAGCAAGCTAGGGATTGACCAATACTGGTTCTTCAGGGCAAATTCCGATTATTAGTAGTTAATAAAACCGATAACCGATATTTGGAACCGATATGCATTTACAGTGAAAATGAAAATCTTTAAGTCAAAATTAAGATTTTGGAATGTTACAAACTCCAATACGAAACTTTGTTCAACTGCTTTAAGCAATTATTTAATAAATTAGAAACTTTCAACATAATACCCAGTAACAGAGAGTCAGATAGTGTTGTGGGCGGGACATTAAGTCAGACTCAGTGGTGAGTGAAACCGAAGCAGCGGGACCACCAAAGTAGACCACTTTTTATTTCATTAACTTTATCGGTTGTCAGGCAAATACATAGATACAGATAATTTGCAAATTGTCAAAACATCCCGATTTAAAAAAAAAAAAAAAAAGCTAAAAGTAATAACTAAACAGTTCAAATGATTTAACAATATCCACTTTTAAATAATGAATAGTGGTATCCATTTGTAACATGGATTTGTAATCGATGAAGGGGTGAGTTCATCGGA
This sequence comes from Sander vitreus, assembly GCF_031162955.1. Taxonomy (NCBI): domain Eukaryota; kingdom Metazoa; phylum Chordata; class Actinopteri; order Perciformes; family Percidae; genus Sander; species Sander vitreus. The sequence continues at coordinate 27,552,760 of NC_135863.1, forward strand.
CAGGACTATGGGGGCTTCTGAAACCAAAAAGGTTGGGACCCACTGGCTTACAGAATGAAAAGTAATTTACAGAACATTTTTAAGACAATTTGGGAAACAGACAAGTAGAAATTTCCAAATAGATCATTATAATAATAGAGGCCAATCCAAATCTGAAAAGACTGATACTGTACCAGTACCGTTTGAGAATTGGCTCGTTAGACTCATTTACACACAGCAGTAAAACCTGCATGTCTCACGATCCTCCTCCTCATGTCTATTGCTCAGCTTGAGGACTGTGATTACAAACCTCTGGACCCCAAAGATATCCGACTACCCCCTCCCATGCCACCCAGCGATCGCCTGCTAGCTGCTGTGGAAGCTTTCTACAGCCCTCCATCCCATGATCGGCCCAGGAACAGGTACGCACAAACCTCCACTCCAATCTGACTGAACTTTAAAATTGCAGTTTTGTGTATACATCAGAATTTACCCATTGGGTCAATGTGAAACCCTTTTCCCTCTTGTCATATGTAGGGTTGGGGTTTGATAGCACATGTATTCAATTTCTTTGTGTTGGCGTTCTTAACTTTATTTGGATTTTTGAGGACTATGGTTACCTGCTCCTCAGATCTCTGCAGGGTAAATCCAGACTGCTAGCTAGACTATCTGTCCAGTCTGAGTTTTCTGTTGCACGACTAAAACAACCTTTGAACGTACACACGTTCCACCAAAACGAGTTCCTTCCCGAGGCTATTTTGCAGAGGCCCCATTATTGTGTGTGGGGCTTAGCGCCGCCCGAGACAGTTGTGATTGGTGCAAAGTAATTCCAATACACCAGAGCACATTTCTTCCCATTCCAGAATACTGAGTGGACTAGCCAGGCAATGCAAGACTAATTATAAAGTAGTTTAAAAAGTATACATGAAAGATATACTCGAACAATGTTCCATTTGCTTGCAAACGATCACCATGACATCATCTGAGTTATTTTCAGTAGTTTGCAGCAGCATCTGTGTAGTACTGCTAGCTTCTGATAGAAATTGCTGTAGGTCATTGTCTTTTAGCTGGATGTTGTTTGTTCCTCCACCAGTGAAGGCTGGGAGCAGAACGGCCTGTATGAGTTCTTCAGGGCCAAGTTTAGAGCCAGACGGAAAAAGGGACAGGAGAAACGCAACAGGTAACCCCTTGCTCTTCATTTTGATCTTTTTCTGTCTTGGCTCTTTGCCTTTTTCTCCGTCTCTTCGTGTTTCGCACATATTCCAGGTTTACAGCTAGTGTTTGGGCTTCGTAATTGTCTGTCAACATGAGCTTTTGAATTGCACTCTGTTCATTCTGGTCAAAGTTAGGGCTCTTCGATTATGGAAAAAATCATAAAGACGATTATTTAACATGATTACTCCTTGTCTTTTGGAAAGCTGTTGCATTTTTTTAAGTTAAAAAAACAGTGAAACAGTTTAATAAATCAACATTGAAAATGCCTTGAGCTGTAAAATTTCCCTTAATAATTGACTTTTATTTTCTTCTTTTTTTTTTTTTTTGAACACAAGACAAAATAAGAGTTGACTTGCAAAACGTAATGTCCAAAATAATCGTTTTTTTTCTCAATTACTCTGTTTTTGTGATCATTAGGAGACAAAATTAAAATTTCAATTAATTGCACAGCCCTAGTAAAAGGTATATTTGTTACCGGTTACAGAAGGCTTTGCGGGGAGGATGTCGCTGTTGGTGCATTACCTGCCAACCTGCCCCACATGATCATCATGTTATCTTATCATTTCGTGATGCTGAAACTGTAATCCACGCATTTGTGTCTTCCTGACTTGATTACTGCAATGTCCTTTTTTTTTCTGGTCTTCCAAATTGTGCCACTAGAGGCCTTCAACTTGCTCAGAACACTGCAGCCAGAATACTGACAAAAACATAGAAAATATGATCACATATCTCTGTCCTCTCTTCACTGGCTCCCAAGGCCCTGCATGGACTCGCACCACCTTATTTATCTGAGCTTATTACACCATATACACCAGCACGCACTCTGCTCCCTTGATGCTGGTCTCCTGGTCATTCCCCTAGTAAACAGACAATCAGTTGGTTATAGAGCATTCTACTACCGTGCCCCTCATCTGTGGAATGGCCTCCCACTACATGTTAAAGAAGCTCACTGAGATGAGATTTTTACATCTAGATTGAAAACCCACCTCTACTCATTATACTACAGCCAACCATGACACACCATCCTTTCTGCTTCCTTCACAAACCTTTTTTCACTTATTCTCTTATGTTGCTGGTTTTTGTGTTGTTTATTTTTACTGCTTTTATTACTGTCTGTTATTTCTGTGTTCCTGTAATTGTAAAGGGCACCACTGAGACCATGTTTAATGGTGATTTTACACTTCAAATACAATTTTATTGATTGATCATGTCAATTTTAATTGTAACCCTCCCTCTTCCTCCCTTCCGTTCCATCCCCTCTCCTGGTTGCAGTGTCCGTGGAGGCAGTCGCTCCAGGAGTCACAGCAGAGGGCGATCTTCGTCTCGCTCCAGCTCTCGCTCCTCAAAGTCCTCCAGGTCGCGGTCCCGCTCGTCTCGCTCCCACTCCCGCAGCCGCTCTCGCTCCTACTCACGCTCCAGGTCTGCAAACACAAACCACACACACATCTGTATGATACTTTTTATGCTGATAATAATAATCATAATAATAATAATAATAAATGTTGTAAATCACAAGCTTTATCACAATACGATATTATATTGATCCTTTGGACAAAGATACGATATTTGCTACGCTATCTTAAAGTCTGTCAGGGTGCGATTTTGATTTCAATTCAGCAACCTGCAATCGATCCGAGACAATATCATATTCCAATTTAACACAGTTACAGTTATATCAACTCAAATAAGAAACTAAATGGGATTTGTCAGTTTAATACCTGAGCTCTTCCAGGCATTTAAATGAAAAACAAACTATGCTTGAATAAATATAAAGTGGGAATCTAAAGTAAAGGGAAATCTTACAGACGATATGTATCGATATTTTCACTTTGCATCGATTATATTGGATCGTGGATCTTTGAATCGATACACCCCTAATAATAACCTTTTATTTATAAAGCACTTTTCAAAACCGTGGTTACAATGTGCTGTACAGAGCAACAATGTTCAGCATTAATATTAACAATAAGAAAAGGCAAACAGAAGTTAAACACATTGGACACACTGGAAAAAAAACATCCAGGAGACAAAACACACATTACAGGACATTAAGTAACAATGATGTGTCACATAGTGTTTTGGGCACAGTAATATATTCATTTAAGCCCTAGAAAGTAATATAACGCAATAACTAATAGGATTTTGGTAATATTATTAGATTTACTATGTCAAGTAACACGTTTCCACCTGAAAAGTTTTTGTTTTCCTTTTTTTCATTCATCCACACCGCGCCACTTCCACCAGTGCACCACCAGACAAAATATTCCCCAATTTACTAGGGCTGTCAATCGATTAAAAAATGTAATCTAATTAATTACATACTCTGTGATTAATTAATCGCATACATAATTAACGGTGCCTGAACCTGAACTTTTTAAGAAAGTAAAAAAAAAGAAAAAAAAGGGTACTAAACAACAGTTGGTGACATTAAAGAACGGCTTGTTTATTGCTAAGGCCATATGGTCAAAATTAAATGATTTAATAATAATGTATGACAATAACAATAACTTATTTCACTAGTAAATTGCTGTTGAACGACAAAAACAACCACCAGATGGGAAAAGGACATTTACAATAACTTCAAATGCACCACGAGGCTGTAGTTTACCAGTTTCATTGAACGCACTGTCTGTGTTGTTTCTCCGACGGCAGCTGCAGATTGTTACATCCCGGTGTTGAATCCTCTACAGTAAAACACAGTCACACTTTACACCATTTAGCGTTAGCTGTCAGCATTGTAACCGTGTTTAATCCAGCTACTAGCTAGCGGTAGGCTAACGTTAGCTGCTGTCGAGTATAGTGTTAACTAGCGTCATGTGCAGCGGTGTTTGTGTTGCCTGTATCGTCTTCAGAGCATCAGAGAGAAGTGCAGACATATCAGTGGTACCAGATTTCGGTAGCCAGGGTTGGCAGGAAGAAGATTTTTACAAATAAATGTTCCAAACAATGATCCAGGCAGCACATTCTCGTCTCCCTCCTTCATTTTACAGTCCAATGGTGGCTAGAACGGCTCCGGGTCAAACGTCAATATGGAATGGATTAATCTGCGTCATTTTTTTAACGCGTTATTCTTTCTCAGATGAATTAATCAAAATCGAAAGTCGTTATTTTGACAGCCCTACAATTTACATGTTGCAGCTGTATATTTTTAAACGGGGAAGAAAACCCTGTCTTTATTATTAATTATATTTGATCAGTCTGTTTCAATAAAAGTGCTTGTAACATCGCACATGTGGCTTGACTTACACCTGAACATTTTGCACCGGGATACATGATAGGCTATGTCGGATTGCAGGGACCCAGGTTCCATTCAGCCCAAGATTATTTGTTCTGGGAGATTGGTCAGTTCTAAGCACATAAAAAGCTGGGTCCAGACTAGTTTACTGATAGCGTGACAGATTATTTTAAGAGGATGGAAGAATGAAGGGGTGCCGTCAATCCAGGAGTGGGCTTGAGATGACTATGGTGGCGGCGTTTGAAAAGATGTCATATGAACGGTTTGCCAGATTAGATGTCTGTACTAGAACATCGGGGAAAGTACCTGAACTTTCTGGAGGGCTCCTAGGAAGCTTTGTGCTGTTGAGAGATGTGTATGATGGGCTTATGGTTTTGTCATTTATACATGAGTTTATTTGGTTTATGGTTTGTCTGTTTAGTTACTATTTTGTTGAATGTCTTGAATATTGTAGTTACTGTGTCATCTTTTCTTGATTTTTCTGTGGGTGGGTGGTGATGACAAAGGGAGGGATGTGTTTGTTGTATGTTTTGTATGGTAAAAATAAAAAAAATGGTTAGTCACAAAAAAAATCCACAAGGTTTGCGTTAAGCGAGACTCCTTGTATGGCAGCCCCGCCCCGCCACTGTGTGTTTGTGTGTTTGTGTGTGTGTGTGTGTGTGTGTGTGTGTGTGTGTGTGAGTGTGAGTGAGAGGCAAATCATAAAGCACTTTGTCCGTAAGGTAGAAAGGCGCTAAATAAATGCAGTCCACTTACCATTTTACCTCTCTTTAGGTCCAGGAGTAGATCCAGGTCCTCTCGGAGTCGCTCTCGCTCCAGATCCCGTTCCCATTCACCCGCCAAGAGACAACATGGCGCCAAATCCCAGAGCTCCTCCCCTCCGTGAGTCTCCTTCACTGCTCTTTGATAACGTGTTTTCATAAGACCCCTTTATGTTTCTTTCTGTAGTATTATATTACATATCTAATCTGCTCTCTACAGCTCCACATCAGTGATTGGTGTCCCTCCCCCCAAACCGATATCAGATATGAGGCTAGGGGAGGAGAATAAGGGCCATCAGCTCCTGATGAAGATGGGTATGCTCTTTATTTTTTCGTCATTATTTCATAATTTAGATTTAAGCTTATTAAATTTTCCAGTAGGGTTGCACAATTATTCACAATTTTATCAAAGTCGCTATATGGACTAGTGCAATATTCAAATCGCAGGGGCGCGATATTTGTTAACGGCAAAATGTGTCCTACAGACTAAAGAAAAAAAATCCTTCTTTTATTTGGTACAGATCCTCGCATAGATCACACAATAATCATTTCCATTTTTATTTTTTTTATTTTAATATTTTTCAATGGAAATGAGAATAATGATACAAAAACGATCACTCCCTCCAATATCGTGAATCATATTGCAAACGAAATATCAATCAAAAATAATCCCGATAAGATATGTTCCTCATATTGTGCATCCCTATCTTTTCCATTAAGAAAGAATATTGTAATTTATTACACTGTAAAATGTACAGGCTGTGTTTGGGAACTTGCGTCAACGTAAAAATGAACCAGATGCTGCACGTACTGATTTCTATTGCTAATTGTTGTTGATTTGTATTGTTCTTTTGTTGTCCTGTCTGCTGTAGGCTGGAGTGGTTCAGGTGGTTTGGGGGCCAAAGAACAGGGCATCCAGGACCCCATCAAAGGAGGAGACATCAGGGATAAGTGGGACCAGTATAAAGGTGTGGGGGTGTCACTGGACGACCCTTATGAGAACTATCGCAGGAACAAGAGCTACAACTTTGTCGCGCGTATGAAGGCACGGGAGGAAGGTAGGCACGCAGACTTTTATGTTGGGTTTATGATTAACTTGATACCGACCGTTCTGATACCGATACCAGTATCAGAAAAGCCTCCGATACTGCCTAAAATGCTGGTATCGGTATCCGAAAGTACTGGAGTTTATGCAGCGATCTGATACCACGTAATTCATGAAGAAAATCTACTTTTAAAGTAGTTTATGTTCTTTTTCCGTTATGACTCACTGTCAAATTGGATAATAAAATGGTTAACCTGAGTCAGACCGTACATCAATGATAGAAATCCTATCCTGTCCATATAGGGATAGTAGCATACAGCTGTTAAAACATAATAACATACACTGAACAAAATTATAAACGCAACACTTTTGTTTTTGCCCTCATTTTTCATCAGCTGAACTCAAAGATCTAAGACTTTTTCTATGTACACAAAAGGCTTATTTCTCTCAAATATTGTCAGTATCTGGTGTTATGATTAGGGGTAGGGTTAGGTACTGACTGGTTTTCAGACCCCTCCCCGGACCCCCCAATACAGTAAAACTGCACATTTTGGAGTGGCCTTTTATTGTGGCCAGCCTAAAGCACACCTGTGCAATAATCCTGCTGTCTAATCAGCATCTTGATATGCCACACCTGTGAGGTGGATGGATTATCTCGGCAAAGGAGAAGTGCTCACTAACACAGATTTAGACAGATTTGTGAACAATATTTGAGAGGAATACGCCTTTTGTGTACATAGAAAAAGTCTTAGATCTTTGAGTTCAGCTCATGAAAAATGGGGGCAAAAACAAAAGTGTTGCGTTTATAATTTTGTTCAGTATATATGACACACTGGTATCGGAACAGTACACGGGATCGGACAAGACTTAAGTTCAGGTATCGGAATCGGTATCAGGAAGCAAAAAATGGTATCTGACCATCTCTAATTATATTCAGGAACTATGCATTTACATTTTTTACAAAAGCACGTTCTCTGTTGATAAAGCAAGAATGTGAAAAAGGATCGGATTGCACTTTATACTTTTGCAGTTGATGTAATTTTTTATGAAACAAGATTAGATTATGATTAGATAACAATCATTAACGGTTTTTTTCTTTCTTTTCTTGATCCAGTCAATCGTGAACCTACTGAGGCCCCTCCAGCTGAGTGATGTCATCAAATAGCGTCAAACAACTCCTCATCTCCCCCGTCGCCTCCTCCTCCACCACCAAGGATCTGAATTTCACTGTCAGTTTTCAATCCAGAATAGATAGAAGGGAAATTATTTTGATACTTTTTTCATGTAATTAGTTATTCTATGGCAATGTGTCATTTTGTTGTAGTATTAAAATAAATCCCACAAAACAAAAAGTCATGAATATGAAATCAGCATTTTTATCTCTGGAAACGCACTGTTGAGACATAACCTAAATAAACACATCTCTGACTAACAAATGGGCCTTTTTTTGATTATGTGTAAATATTTCCTTATAGTCGCATCAGATTAAAGATTTCTTCATCTTTTTCAGCTGAATTTTGGACATTTTGGAATGTACAGTAATTCCTCAAATAAAAACTGGGGCCTTTAATTACCTGAACTGCAGAAGGTACCAGGCTTTTATTTGAAGCAGGCTTTCGTTAGAGGCAGGCCTTTATTTTATAATTCCATCTGTTTGATAAGTATAATTGTTTTAAATAAACTGTTTTAAATGAAAAGCCATAGCGTTCCAGTGGACAGAGATCATTCATTTTTTTAAGAAACATTTGCAGGGCAACAAAGCAATTTGGGTCAGAATGAATTAAACGCCACCATTTTGTTAGTTTGAACCCTGTAAATGTACCACCGGGTATTTATTTCAAATACAGGTACTAAGGTATTGCTGGTAGATTACAATAAGAGCATACAGTAGTTTTGTAAAACACATTGCTGGTTTGCAGCACACCAGTATCTGATTAACGTTACAGACGGTAGCTATTTGTTTCAAGCTCCAGGCTAACTTTTTTCCTCCCACCTCCAGCTAGCTAGCCATGCTCCGTTCTTTTTATTTCAAATACAGCTACTACGGTATTGCTGGTAATTACAATAAGAGCATACAGTAGTTTAGTAAAACACATTGCTGGTTTGCAGCACACCAGTATCTGATTAACGTTACAGACGGTAGCTAGCTATTTGTTTCTAGCTCCAGGCTAACATTTTTTCCTCTCACCTCCAGCTAGCTAGCCGTGCTCTGCTCTTGTCGGCTAATCTTGTCAGCTCATCCTTCTGTTTCTTCCAGAATCGGATTCTCCTGGGGTCAATGTCAAAATGTCTCGCAGCTTTTTCACCTGATTTCTTATGTGTCCTTCCTCAAGAAAATGTGAAGTTTTTCAATAAAAAAAAAAAAAAAAAAGAAAATATGCAATTTCCCCATACATTTTTTGTTTCCTTGTAGGATTGTATCTCCTTTTGGTCCTTTTTGTTTTCTTTGGGGTTGTTTTGGGTCTCTGTGCTCATTTGGCGTCTCTTTGTAGTCGGTGTGTGTCCCTTTGTGGTAGTTTGGTGTTTCTTTTTTCACCACATCATTTTGTATCAATATCACCATATCTGGGTCTAAAACACTGGAAAAGCTAAAGCAGATCATACATAAATAAGACTCAAAAAGCTTAAAGCTATAGAGCATAGTTTCTGTTCCCCCATGAGGAATTCTAAGTAATGACAACAAAACTTTCGGCACAGCCACATGATACAAACCTTCCGTGATCGTGCACCGCCCCCACGCCTCCTCCACACAGTTGCTTGTAACCAAGGAGGACACAGAGGATTAAAGAAGAGGTTATTATCTTCACTTGAGTTTCTGCGTGGGAAAGTCAGCGGACGACACAATCTTCTGAACATAGCCATACTGAGAAATACAGAGAGAGTTGTGTAGGGCTGTGGAGTTATAAATGATAGATCTGATAGATTAGCTTTGTAGCAACTCATTTGGCAACGGCTTGAATGTAATGGACGTTCATAAATATCAAAAAGTTACGCACTAAAGCTTTAAAGACAGAACTTGTTAGAGAAGTCCAACTACAGTCATTAGATCTGAGAAAAGCCTACTTACATTACTGACATTACTCTCTGTTAAAACTGTTAATTATTGCTAAGGAAATATGGTTGGTAATTTGCGGTGGAATTTTTACTTGACAAATTAAAGATCACAGACAACCTCTGTAATTTTTAAAAAGTTACTAGAGATCCCCAGGTAATACTAGTCCTGGGCGAATAGGGCTTAACACAGAATTTTGACTAAAGCCTTATTCGCCTTCCTAGGTGCAAATGTTTCACCAAAACAAGTTCCACTATTTTGCAAGGGCACCGCCGCTGCATTCAGGGCCAAGACCTATGGCCACGACCCAAGTCAAGTCAACTTTATTGTCAATTCTGCAATATGTGCCAGACATGCAGAGCAATTGAAAATACGTTTCTTCCCGACCCACGGTGCAATAAGGACACATACAACAAGTATAATATAAAAGATAAGAAATACATACAAATCAAGATAAAAAATATAAGTAATATATACAATTAAAAAACATAAGTAATATGACCAAGACAGTAATAAATTGTAAAGTGCAAATGTAAGGCAAAATCAAACAGTACAGAAAACTAAAGATAAATATATTGAGATGTGCAATATAAAGGAATAAGTATATATTAAATCAGTATTGTGATTGGTTTAAAGAAATACAAACAGCCCAGAGCAGGGGGGGGGGGGTTGCCCTTAGTGTGAAGTGGGGAGATCATGACTGTTATAACTTTGTTTTCACTGTGTCCTGATGAGTTTCAGGGTGGTAAAGAATATCTTATGAGGGCCGTCTCTGGCCTTCACAGTCTGGAAGCAGAGGACAAAGAAGGCAAGCCTCCAGGTAAGAAATAGTCCTAAAAGGAGTGTTTATGTCAGTAGTTTAATATGTAAGAGAGGTGGAATTCAAATGTTTAGAGGTCTCAGTTCCTCTGTAGTGCTGCAGGTGTCACTCTGTGTAAAGCTTTGTGTAATTGTATGTGCAATGACAGATGCAGCCAGTGTTGTAATGTAACGAAGTACAAATACTTTGTTACTGTACTTAAGTAGAATTTTCACGTATCTGTGCTTTACTTTGTTATTTATATTTCCGGAAACTTTTACTTTTACTCTACTACGTTACACCTAAGCATCTTCGTTACTCTTTACTACAAAATAAAATCAGATGAAATTTGTTACGCTGGAAATAAAAAGCAGGTTTGGCGAATCATTGCTCCTACACTGCAAGTTAATACACGCTCCATTCCAGTTGGTGACGTGATGCCTGTTTGTTGCCAAGCGCCCTAAAAAACAAACCATATAGCCAAAACTAAAGAAGAAGAGGAGGAAGCATAATGACTGATAGCGTCATGGAAGCACCTGGTGCAGGCTCTACAGTGGTGAACAGGGGGGTGATGAAGATAACGTTCTACACATTTGGCTTTAAAGTTCATAATCAAAGTTTTTTTTTAACTTTTACCTCTAATTAAGTACATTTAATATCAGAAGATTACGTTTGATACTTAAGTAGAATAACTATCAGATACTTTAAGACTTTTACTAAAGTAATATTCTAAAAGGTGACTTTAACTTCTACCAAAGTCATTTTCTGGTAACATACCTGTACTTTTACTCAAGTATTGCTTTCAAGTACTGTATACAAGACTATATGCAGCCACGGGGAGGCACTGTTGTCAAAGTAATAGAGACAGAGGCAGAGCAGGAGAAACCATCACTGTTCACCTGTAATAAACCCTGATAGAAACAAGACGATCCGGAAACAACAGTAATAAAATAAAGACTCGGATTCAAAGACCAGCATTACATTAACACATGCAAAGACATAGACACAGCAAATATAAGATATTTAGATTAAAACAATAAATTAGATCAAATATGACATAGTACACATGAGTGGTCATTTTATAACTGATGACTTGAACGATGACAGAGACATATACAGACAGTGCTGTAAGCTGTATGCTCAGGCCAACATATTGCTTCGCAAGTTTAGTGTGTGTTCTGCAACTCTAAAATGTAACTTATTTAGGGCCTTCTGCACTCCGATGTATATAGCTCATCTCTGGCGGAGCTACAGGAGAAGTAGTCTGCGCAGACTCACTGTGGCATGTAATGATGCAATGAGGCTGCTGCTTCGAGTCCCCAGATGGCATAGTGCCAGCCAATTGTTTGTAAATGCTGCTGTTTCTACATGTGAGGCACTATTGAGGCAATTAATGTATACATTTGTGTGTTGTTTGGATGAGTCAGAAAATAGCATCATAGAGGCTCTAAGAAGCCCTAGGAAGAGCTGCGTTCGATTCTCATTGAAACTCCGGAAACACTGGCATGACAGCTTGCACACAGATCCTTAAAATGACTGATGTATTGTATTGTGTATGTACTGTATGTATATTTATATATTTTTTATATATTTCTTTTATATATATATATTTTTGATATGGACACACATGAGTCTGAAAACAAAGATTTATAATGATTAAATAATATGTATTCTTTCTCGGGACGCGGCTCTGAGCTGTGCTTTATCAGAGGTGGTGAAGTTAACATTTGTGTAGACAAATAAGCGACACAAGGTTGAGATGTATGCCTGATCAGAAGTGTTTCGAGTTAGTTGTGTTTTTACCACCCTTGTCTCATGCAGAGAGTCCCAAACTGTTTCTGTGTCTGTAAGAAACACCATCTACTGATACTACAATATCTGCAGAGTAATGCACAGCAGACTACAACAATACTGTTTATTGATCCCCAGTGGGGAAATTACAATTTACACTCTGTTTTTGTTAGAAATCAATACACACACACACATGCTCAGGACCTATTCATGCACAAATGGAGAGATGTCAGAGTGAGTGGGCTGCCAGTGCTGGACCAGCGCCCTGAGCGGTTGGGGGGGGGTAGTACGGTGCCTTGCTCAAGAGCACCTGGCAGTGCCCAGGAGGTGAACTGGCATCTCTCCAGCTACCAATCCACACTCTGTACTTTGGTCCGTACTGGGACTTGAACCAGCGACCCTCCGGTTCCCAACCCAAGTTCCTACGGATTGAGCTACTATAGGGCAGGTGGGTGTTTTTCTTGAAATACTGTGACTTCATTCACAATAAATTGAGAGTTTATTCTCGTAATAGTACGACCATTCTCCAAATGTCAGCGAACACAGATGGGATAAGTTCTATTTTGAATGTGCGTGCATGCAACATGAGCAGAAATCTTGGCGGAAACACATATGAGCTATTCAAATCCAGGGGTTTATAAATTAATTACAAATAATGAATGTATCATTATGACCATGGGTATGGCTGTGGAAACAGGGTTGTGGTGGTTGGGTAAATTGGGTACATTTCTTTTTACAAATCGCTTATGTGCAAAGATAACAAATATTTTCTTGGTTGCAAAAGAGATTTAAAAAAATGAATAAACAAGGTAAGCGTTTCGTTATTGGTTATCAGACACAGATAATCTTTATTACCTGACAAAACAGACTTTTTATATATTAGTGAGGTCATGCTAAACTGGTGTCATGTTTCATTAAGTTGAACCCCGATTTAATAGCAGTTGCTTCATTAAGCCAGATTCGCATTATTTGGGAAACGTCACATTTATTCACTTTAAGAACCTCAGGAAGAATAGCTGCTGCAATGCAGGAGCTAATGAGGATCCTAAGCAAACAAAGAAACATTGAGCTAAAATGAATAGTAAATTATGTTAAAGAGGCTGTACTCAAAATACATAAAGCGGGCTAGGATTATCTACACACTGTCTGCTCTCACAGATGTTTCTCATTACGTGAAATTACAGCAACATGCAGGTGCGGATGGAGCAGCTATTAAAAAGAAGAACCGATAAGTTTGGATTTCAACACACACACAGAGAGAGTGCGAGTTGATTCTCAGCTCAGGACGTCATTACTTTGCTATATCTTTACCAAGCAGCAACCTCAGGTGCTGAAAAATGAAGCCAATGTGGAAGTGGGAAAAACTGCAGTTCATCGAGTGGCCATTTAAAGAATAACTACTGTTTTTTTCAACCTATTTTTTCCAAGGTTTCTGTGTCTAAGTGACTGATGGGAACAACAATCTGTGACATTGGTCCAGTATTAAGCGAGATCACTGCAGTCGGCAGCGGCGAAACAAGCTACAATGTAAGTTAATAGGGCAATTGTCCAGCTTGTATTTACCTTCACAAAAGTGCTCGTTTTGCCACTGACAGGCTCAGATTAATATTCTAAGTGTCTGACAACATCATGAAAAGGATTTCTAAGGAGGTCAACCTTTCTGTTAAAGAGTAAGATCCTTTTGTAAACATAAAAACATCCGCAAAATTGCGTTACCTAAAGCCACCAGACTCCATGTAAATAAACAGTAATTTTAGCATCATAAAATACACTTCATTCAAAGTCGACAGAAACAAAATAAAACTATGAAAAGCTGTTTTGGGTCGTCTTTTCACTTTTCCAACCATCACGACTCTAGTTTTGGTTGAAATAAACACAGTTTACCGATTTACATGTGAAAATATGTTGGCTCTATACACGCTAAAAGTATTGCTTTTTTAAAATGGAGTCTGGTGGGTTTAGCGCGTACGACTTCAGAGCTTTTCTGGTTAAACAGAAAGGTCTCAAAAAGGTTTTAAAGGTCTATCTCTGAAGGGATCCTTTCCATAATGTTGTCAGAGACTTGGTGGCAAAACGAGCACTTTTGTGAAGGTAAATACAAGTTGGACAATTGTCCTATTAACTTACATTGTAGCTTGTTTCGCCGCTTCTTGCTTAATACTGGACCAATGTCAAAGATTGTTGTTCCCATCAGTAACTTAGATACAAAATCATAGGAAAATAGGGTCCAGGTTGAAAAAAAACTGTAGTTACCCTTTAAGGCTGGCTCCAAAAGTGAGTCAATCCACATAGACCCTCATGTTAAAATAACCAATTTTACAGCAGAATTTAACATGTTTACAGCCTGGTACAAAACATGGTTTTGGTCTCTATAGCTTACTTCCCCCTTCATGACAACTGTGAGGGTGGTGTTCTCACTCAAATAAATTATATTCAGGTTTAAAGCTTTAGTGCGTAACTTTTTTTATATTAATGAATGTTGGTAACATTCAAGCCATTACCAAATGAGTTGCTGTGCGTGATCACGGAAGACTGTATCATGTGGACGTGCCGTCAGTTTAGTCATTACTTAGAATTCCTCATGGGGGAGACAGAAACTACGCACTATAGCTTTAAAGTTCTGCATAATTAAGGGCGTGGCCACATTGATTGACAGGTGACTGTAGTGACAGGAGGCTAGCCGCTAGGCTGCAGCTCTGCTTGGTGTCCCAGTCACTTCAGCTAAAGCTAATCCCATAGCTTCCTTGTTTCTTCTTATACTGTAGCTTGGAGCCATAAAGCCCTTCTATTGAGATCTTTTTTTGGACATGGTAGGGGAATAAATCAGAGATCAACGTTATTTGTTTTACAGTATTGTTGGTGCAACCACTAATTACACAGCAACTCTTCAGCATAGCGTTACAAATGGAAACCAGTATGTTTAAAGTAGAAGTTGTGCGATATGTTCAATTTGCTCTGCTTACATGGTTAGGGTTAAGGATGCGGGATTGTTTTCCCCCAGAAAGGGCCGTGGTCACGAGAGCCTTCTTTGGATGACGTATTGCTGGTCTGATGTATTATAGAATTTACAGTAATTGTTTCCACATCCACAGGGGACGACGACAGAATGCAAACATTGTTACAGTTTGGAGAAGTGCCCAGAAACTAGCAGCATGACCCGTAAGCCATGAAAACAGTTGTCTTCAAACACTGAATTGATGAGAAGACAGGTCAAATGTGACACACTTAACTTTTATATATGTGGATGGATAGTTTATCAGATGACATGAACTACGTCGGTTCTTTTGCCGTGAGGGATCCAGCTGGAGTTGAAGTCCCGGACTTTAACGTTATGCACCGGGCAAGCTGGTGTGTTGAGCGGCTAGTTGGAGTCGGAGTCCTGGCAGCGATGAGGGATGCTGATGATCGAGGCTGATGATCAAGGCTGATGCATTTCCAGGGACTGTAGGCGTGAATGGATAACTGGGCTGAAATTAGCTGGATACTGCATGGTGGTCCATGCAAGTTTCCTGGAGTAGCAGACGAGGCTGCCCAAGTGGGAGAAGTGATGTGTCTAGAGAGAACATTTGCCATTCACATCGGTTCGTACTGAAATGACGACAGCAGCAGAGAGGAGAACAGCTTTAAAATTTGACAGTGACGATATGATAGCCTTAGAGAGATAGTGGCAAAATCTGGTTGGTAGTGGTGTGCGATACTGCAAAATTTGGTATCGATCCAATACCAAGTAAATACAGGGCCAGTATCGCCGATACCGATACGATACCGAGACCAATACGATACCGATACTTTAATAATTAAGGTGGATTCATCATCAAATTGCTAAATCTGAATGAATTTTCATGACCTTTAAGTGTTTTTGTGATTTTACATTTGGATTATCAATAAGTTAAAACCCAGGACATAGTTTTCATATGCTTCCATGAATTTGTTGTGTTACCACTGTATCTTACAGCCTTCTTACAAATTATACAGCTGTCCGTTGTTGAATTTTTGGCCTGAAAATGTAGCCACACAGCGCTCCTCTTCCTCTCTGCCATTCTTCTGCTCCGTCTCTGTGCTGCTTGTGTGTGTGTGGTGCTGGCCGCCACCAGGCCTGGCTGCTTGCTTGTTTGCCTGGCGCCGCCGAGTCACGTGACGGTACAACATCAAATCACAAGAGTGGGGAGCAGGAGCAAAGTGTGCCTGCTCCGCGCTGTGACAGACAGCCAGTTCGCCTCTTTGATGAAACCGCAGCAGTGCATACTGGAGAGAAACTAAAAGTATCAATCTCATTACACTGGTATTGATCAATATCAATACCAACGTTGGTATCGATATTATCGATATTTGGACCGATCCGCCCACCACTACTTGTTGGTCAAACTTAAGCAGTGTTCAAACCCGTTCCCTCATTCACTCACTCACTATTCCCTTTATAGTGTTTATTAAGTAGTGAACTATATAGGGAACGACCAAACCAGATTTCAGACATTTACTGAAAACACATCGTTGCGTGACTTGCGTCAGGAGATGCGCCCGTTGTTTGTGTGACGGAGGTGGGCGTTTCCAGCGTCATGTGAACAAACCCAAACAAAAATACTTCTAATACATCCCTGAAACAAACCGAGCACTCAGGAGGAACGCAAAAGGTTGTATACAGTATGTGTTGCATTCTACATTTACACTGTTTAGAAACGAAAGTCCGCTCTATTTTTCCTTTTCAGTTTTCGTGGTGACATCTGCTTCTTCTCCTTCCGGAAAACACGGCCGCGTTGCATTGTGGTTTACGGGAGTAAAATGTAGGGTACATTGGTATGTACACTCAAATTAGCAGTGCATTGTGGGTATTTTATAGTGGACTATATAGTGAATGAAATTATCCGCGGAGAATTCGAACACCACTACAAAATGGCGAACACACTTTACAGTGCACTATTTCCGTGATAGGGAACGGTTTCGAACACAGCTTTAGAGTGAACAGCCATAGTCAACTGATAGTAGAGAGTAGAAGCCAGGCAGCGGGAGACAGAGAGATTGTGAATGAGTGAGAGCATAAAGAGTCTTCCTGACTGAATTTCCGCTACGCTTCATTAGTTTAAAAGTATTGAATTCAATGAAATTACATTTCAGAAATGCTTTTTGTAATGTAATTTCATTGAATTCAACACTTTTAAACTAATTTAAATGTTTGGAAAACATTGGCATGTAGCCAGTGAGGTATCTTGTTTTGTTTTTCTGTATTTTACGTTGGAAAAATGTTATTTCACATGCTGTGCATGCTTACGTTAAGATAACATGGTCTCCATATTTTCTCGTTTATAGCGTGGGGTTTTTTCACAGTGGATTGAGAGAAAAGCTTCAAATGAACCGTTAGCAAGAAAGCCACTTGTGTCTGCCTGTGCTTCGAGGGAATTATACATTGTCTAACATTGTCTGCCCAAACGTGTTACACCACCTAAGTTAAATTACTGAATAATAAGAGATAAGTATGTATTAGGGGGCTTGAATGTACTGAGTTTAAGCATAGGTAATATTTGTGGTACTCACTATTATGGCTGTAGGATGTGCAATATCTGGTAGGGCACTGTACAATATTTTTAATTTGATACGGCAGTGTGTAATTGTGCATTTGGACTTGCAATACATAAGTTATTGATCACAGCATGTTTAAATGGGAAATGTGCAATCTGGGGGCAGTGAAGTGCAATATGAGGGGGAGGATGTGCAGTGGGTTCTCTTTCTTCTGTGAGTGTGGGAGAAGTTGGGGGGGTTTCTTGTGTGAGGTTTATCAAATGTCATTATTTATTCTCTCGACTGCCCAAGGCGAATTTCTCCTACAGGAGACAATAAAGGCTTATCTTATCTTATCTGTTAAAGCCCTGATCAGCGTTCCTCTGTTTACCTTGGGACAGTGAAACTCCAGCTCTAAATTGCATCTTGGTGTCTGGATCACGTTATACTTGCTTGCAAGTCTAACGTCTTTTATATTTTTATTTCATTAAATGTTCATAACATATAACATATGGACCAACCGTGAATTTAGTGTGAATCTAAGCAAATCTTAAATCTCTCATTTATGCCTCTTTAGAACAATTCATGTTAATATGCGAGATTCTTAAAGGGGCCCATTTAACATTACAGAAGCAGAATTCTCTTTATTTACAACTTGGGTATGATTGTTGTAGATTAACCGTATATATATATATATATATACACACACACACACACACACACACACACACAGTATTTGAATGCTCAGATCAGAGAACATGGTGTCATTTCTACAAAGAATTCAGACATGAGGTGTCTGGCAAGTTGTAAAAAACCCCTGGTTAGTCCTATTTAGCAGAGACAACAAATGTGAACAGTAAAGCTATAACTCAAACTCTCCACTGTACAAAGTAAATATCCCCATCTGACTTCATTGTAGTGATGTCACTGTGTTTTCGGATCTCAGCAGTTACTTTCGTGAGTACAATGTTTTTATGACAAAAGAAAAATCTTAAGAAGAATCAAGTGATAATATGAAAAGATAAATTAATTAAAGCACTGTGGTTGGACTGTATTTGCTGATATGAGTAGATTTGGTTCCGGATGAGACAGATAGCAAGGCGGCCATTGTCTTGCTGTTGGTTTAGCATAAGTGTAAAAATAAACTCCAGAGAATCAGTTGTTGAGAGTTGAACCACAGACCTTCACCAGCCCAGCAGGGCTCATTGTGAAACCAAAGCCAGAGACGCGGCCTTCAATTAACCCAGGCATTTCCCTCATCATGTACCCAGATCCACTTTTAACCCGGCCACACTCATCTCACAGGCTCAACCTCAACTAATGGCACCTTGTAAAGACAGAGACAAGAGCAGAGGCGGGTGGCGGAGAAGCCGCAGGTCTTCTCAAAATAGCTGCGTGGACTTGGATCAATGGAGACATCATTAGAGAGATGCTGCCATTAGCTACTACAAGGCCTGCTATTACCGAGAGATCACATGTGATAAGGAGCTATAATGTGGCCTGAGGCAAGACCCCTGCTAGTACCACACACACACACACACACACACACACACACACACACACACACACACACACACACCCCTACAGTGGTAAAGGGAAGTTGACCACAGGAGTGGTTTGAATGGTGCAAGTGTAAAAGTGTGTGTGCGTGTGTTCATTAATTTCTCATTCATGTCTACTGGCTCTCCGGGTGGTAATTGTTGCCACATCCCCAGCAGCTTGTACTCTTTTTACTAATCGGGAAAATAAAGTATGTTAAAACTCAGACAGCAAAGAGTCAATAAATGTCTTCTAGTTGGGGCATTTTAGGGCTTAAGATACCATAAGTAAACACGTTATAGAGGTCTTTTTTGTTAGTGTTGAGCTAAGCCATTTCTTTCTCAGAATAAGATGGATATCAGTGTCATGTCTGTGTATAAAGTGTGTGTATAAAGACTGGAAGCAGGGGGAAACCGCTAGCCTGGCTCTGTCGAAAGTTCAAATAGACCTACGAACATCTTTTAAGAGACTTAAAACTGTAACATAATATTGTATGGTGTTTGCTAAATCCATACACAAACAGAAATGTAAAAAAAGGGTTTTAAGGCCTTTACACACTGTGTGATTTGTAAAATTAATTTGCAAACTGTTGATTTTGTCGTAAACACTTCACACAGAACGCGGCGATTAAGTATTAACATTAAAAAAAAAAATTTGGAACAAGGTTGATTTTTCTGAGCTTTCGCACCGCGTATAAAGAAATCAACCAATCACATTGTGTTGTTTGTGTTTACTTATGAGGATCATAATACAACAACAAAAGGCTGTATAGACGGCAAACTTTATTACTCCTTTCAACCTTGACAAAGGCAGCGTTTACCAGAGACATCTCTCTGGTCTTACCTTTCACAATAAAAGCCATAGACATATGATACATTCTATGGCTACACTGTGGAACTGTTTACCAGAGGAATTTAATTCACTTAGATTATTTCACTGAAAGGAAACTTAATGACATAGCTTACAGTAGCTTAGTGTTAGCTTTTCCTGCTTCTGCTTCCCGACCATGGTTGGACAGGGCGGGAGACGGGGCTGGAGTCTCCGGAGCTAAAGGTGCGTTATTTTTGTAGTCAGAATTTCCAAGTCGGAAACTTCAAATGGAACGCCCTGTGAAGTTAGATTTCCGACTCGGAAAGTTGGAAATCCTCACAGTACCCCGAGCAAAGCTGACCTCAAAATCCAACAAGGCTGTTCGGTGCATCAACAGTAGTGAAAGCTGTAGTAATGTACCGTTCATTAGCACTTCTGTCTTATTTGTGTCTCACTAAATCAGTCGTACACACAGTACTGTCCAACTTTTAGCTGTGGACGAGGCTACGCAGTTTGTATGCAAGAACATAACTACACTGTAAATTCCGACTTGTTAAATGGAATGCGGTCAACTCGTGTGTGACGTCATTCCCAACTTCGGCTTCCGAGCAAAATGAAACACACTATGACCACTCACTCCAAAATCACTCCACTCAGCAGCTGGGAAACAAGACCAGACACCCTTTGAGGAGCTGCAGCATTTATTTGTGCTCAAACTGCACTTACTCTAGCTACTGTACATTCACTTGATATTATATTATTATTCAGTCTTAATCGTTTAGTGTAAGGTGGTCATAAAACTCAGTCGGTAGTTTGGTAGTGAAGTTAAATCATGTGAATATTGTCAACAACCAATGGGTGTGCTCCCTCCAGCACCAAACCGGAAGCAGCAAACGGCTAAAGCCAGTTCTGAAGCTCGTCATCCAACGGGAGATTTACCAGATATCAGATCATCAGATAGACAGACAACAGACAACAGCAGAACCACCTCTGATCTAACAAAGGTATACTGAACTCACGTTGTTTTTTTGTGTAGCAGTTTATACTGTGGATTATATAAAAGTGGATGGTGTAACGTAGCTAATAATAGCTTCCTGTGATTTGTCCTCCCTGGGTTTCACTGTCAACGCAGTTTGCCATAGCATTCACTCGTCTTCATCAAAGTCGACGTAAAAGATTTGCACAGGTTTACTTAACCTCCACATGTGAATCAGCCGATCACAGAAATTCCACTGAAATTAACTGACTGCACTGCAAAAAAACAAAAAAAACCTTACCATTTTAAATGCTGGAGGCCTTTAACTGATATATGTGCAAGCTCTGGCTTTTGTCTTCTGTACATCATTTTAACATTGTTCAATAGAGTGACTCTTTAAAATCTTAATTCATCCAAGGAACTACACAGCAGTAAGAGAAAAGTTGTCTTAGCCTGTGTATTTCTTTGTTACATTGACAGTGTAGATGGATGTTCCCCTGGTGTTCAGGAAACTCATTTCCCAGGGCTGAAAATCATCCGCCTCCATATGGAATAGATAAAAATATCAGCTATATTTATGTCAATTGTGCTGTGGGAGGACATTTATACAAAGTGTCACATCTCTGCACTGCTGTTACTTCCTGAGCAACTGGTTCCAGTGTTTAATCTTTGGCAAAGATTTAAGAGGCAAATTCCTCTTCCTCTTTTCCTTGATGTCTGGCTCTTCTATGATCGTACTCTTATCTATGTTGTCTTTATTGCCTTTGGTGTAAGCAATCACATTTCCATTGTGTGTAAATAATAACTGTGGTCTTTTTTTCTCCCTGAAGTCTATTTCTTGATATTTGCTCTACAACCTGAAAAGTTTTGCATGGTTTCATTGTCACAAAACACCATATTTTTGGCGTACTGCACATTGCTGCTGGGAGTCGCACATGCGTAGGACCTAGGTAAGGACTACTAGACAGTCAATACCAGAGTAGGGCGGGCCCTGACAAGCAAGCCAGCGTGATCCGAAACAAACCCGCTTTAGCCGGTAACCATGGCTTCGGAGTCTGATCCCGAAACACAGGCAGAACTACCTGAAACAGCTTCGCAAGCTAGACTGGAGCAAAACGTTTCAGAGTGGTATTTAAATCTTGACAAATTAATCTTTCATACGTAACGTTTTAATTCTGCACTGTCACTTGGACATGGCGATACAACTATCTGAACTCTTCAGGCCTCTGCTCTAACTAGCTACTACAAAGTAATACAAAGTGATACAAAGTGACGCAAAATGGCGCACGTTTGTCACGGAAGTAAACGCTGGACTGCAATAGAGGTGTTTCGAGCATTTGGTGAACAGTTTTTTCTGTTGGAGATGGTAACTCCCTTTGGGGTGGACTTTGGGCTTTTTCACTTTGTAAACCTATACACAGGTTTCCTGTTTACAAACATTACAGGGTGCGTGCGCATACCAGGTGCAGAAAGCCAGAATGGTGGGCTGGTCCGCTACTGCAACAACCTTAAGTATTGAAGCTTTCCTTATTGTTTGTATATAACTGCTGACTCAATAAAACGTGATTTTAGTTGGATCTGTTTGTCTGGCTTTAATTTTGCAGTGTTACTGTGATATATATGTATGGCTATAATTATTATTTTAGGCTAATGTAATAGCCAATGTTAGTAGCAGGGTTACCCCTATGGTTGGTTTATGCCTTAAAATAATGGCCAGGATTTCTGGGAAAAGGTACGATATGTGTGTCTCCATTTCAAAACATCACTGCAGGTTGACAGTTTTTTTTAGCAGCAGAGGTTGATTGTGGGCGAAAGGGCGACAACACTGTCGTGGTTAGCTCGCCGAAACTCTACTGCTGCTGTCTCGGCAACGTTAGCTAATGTCCGCTAGTATACGTACAGGCTAACTATAGCCAGTTAGCTTTATGTGTAACGTAATAAAAACCCACGCATCTCGTAGATAATAAATAATAAAATGATGGTACAAACGGAGCACTAACACCACAGGTCTTATGTTGACAACGTGGACGCAGATATAAGAAACTCCGAAGGCAGTCGTAATATTTACCTAGCAGGCTAGGCTAACGCTGTTGCGCTAACGTTAGCAAAACATCGGCGTAGCTTTAGCTAGCAGTCTAAACGTGTCTCGAGTCCGGACCTTTAACTGTCTATGGTCCGGACTCGAGTACTACAGCCCTGACAGGTAGATATCACTTAGCTGAACAACTGAACAAGCTGCAACTTTTCTGATTGATACAATAGGAGCCTGACTCTTGCGTATGACCCAAGTCTGCCTTTCTTATGGCTTGAAGCCATAACCTCCGCCGGTTTTTGGCAAAAGCATGCTTCCCCCTAGGTGTGTTAAACATCAGGCACCCATCACTGGCTCTGTTTGTACAATTAACCACGCAACAACTCCTTGGCATTTTGACTTACGCTATGCTGCTGCTGCTACTACTACTACTACTACTACAACTACTACTACTACTACTAGCTACAGGTAACACGTCTTCTTTCTGCCCCCCAGTTGCGTACGCAAGCAGTGATGACATTGCCGAAAAATCCATGTATAACATGCACAACAAAGATATAACACAATAAAAGGAAAAAGTCAAAAAGCATAATATGAGCATTTTAATTTTTGTGAGGTTCTTCAGTAATTTCCCACCAGCCTGACTGCCCTCTCACTCTGTAGGAGAACACTGCAGTTACTGTTGACCTGCTGACTGCATAACAATCACAAACAAGGGGAGTGTTAAGGATACATCTGGTTTATTCATCATTATCAATCATTCCTCTCAATAATAAAACCATTGTTTTTAACTAGTTAATTGCTAAGATCTGGGAACATGATGACATCACTATCACTTAAAGAAGGATGGGTCGGGAAACCAACATACAAACCCCCAGGCTGTTTTGCCTATATAGTGCTGATAGTTTTCAGTAGAGACATATGAAACAGGAGAGCAATGGGGGTAAACTTATCCATTCAAGATTATTTTAATGCAATCCACGTCAACTATCCTAAAATCCATTGTAGAATTAAAGTAAAATGTATTTAATGGTGCTCTACTGCATCACTTGAGTGTCTAGCAAACTTTACTGTAAGGCAGTTGCACTTCTCCCAAATGAGTTTTAAATTGAAGAAACTGAGCTTATTAGGGGTCCAAGCCCGAAGAGGCTGGGAGCCACGTATGCAAAGCAACCCGGCTCGGAACCCTATTATTACTATTTTTTACGTCGCTAAAAGTGTCGCTGCAGACTAAACTGTGCATGGTGTGGCAGTGCAATTTTCAGGGCTGGTCCAGAACCCTACAGGGACCTCAGGCAAACAATATTGACACACTTCTGCCAGAAGGGGGAACTATAATAAAAAAATAAGGTGTTTTACCCTATAAATCCTATACCGTGCACCTTCAAAACCTTGTCCAAATGAAATGCTATCAACGCAAAACTTAAGGTTTTTATTTGCTCTGGACCATAATTAGAAAACATTTGCCATTAGGGGGCACTATAAATATGAACAGTTTATATCTCATTAATGCTCATACAATTTTTACGTAATTTGGAGGGATCTAGGGTCACTCCTTAAATAAACGTTGTACTGATTGATACAATAGTAGCTATCCCTGGACCTCCTAACTTTATTCCAAACAGACTGACTTAATTTGTACTTTTACTCTCCATTATTGGACTCACTATTGATTTTTTTTTATCAGTTGTAGGATGCCATTTATATGTTCAGAACCCCATTACTCCACTATATCTTTACATAGAAAATATTTGTCTGTCCTGAATGTCGAGTACAGCCACTTTAAAATCATTCATCAGTAGAGTGCAAACATTACAATTAACATTATATCTATTTTTATCCAAAGTGACTTACCATAATTGCATTTAACCATGTCGGTACAACCCCAGCATTCAGCTGCAGGGAGAGAGGTGTGGGGCTAGTTCATGAGAGCAGTGCCATGTGAGTTAATTGACACAGCTGGTTCTTGTTGTTCTAATTACACTCTCCCTTTATATACAGTAGTGTGTTGGACTTCCAATGGCACACCCAACATAGGTACGAATGGTACACTGTGAGAAATGGTATATTTGTTCATTGTTAAAAGCTGTGAGCTACAGGACTGTGCCTGGGCAGCCAAATGTACACGGTTAGAAAGTTTGTGAATAGATCTTGTTCACGGCAGACATGTGGGCATGTCATAGTAGGAAAAGCACAGGTGTATTCAAAACCATTAATGATGGCTGCATTCCACTCAGGAGAGGCCCTGGCTTACTGGGACACTTGATGGAATTGAGTCATCGTTAGGGTTATCAATTTCAGCTTTGATTTTCCTACTATGACAAGTCAAAATGTCTGCTATGAAAAGGTCCATTATTGTTGAAAGTGTGTGGGCAGTTGTAAATAAAGAGTGTTGCTTGCAAATAGTCTGTCTTGGCTGTGGTTTGTGCTAAGGGTGACCCACGGTGTCAGCGAGACCTGCTACAATTACGGCCCTGACACACCAAGCAGAAGGCCAAGAACTAGTAGCGACAAAGGCCGACTGAACAGGGTTTGACTGAATCAGCCAACAGCAGCACAGAGCCTACGCTCCCTTTGCTTCCCTCCCTGCCGGGAAGACAGCGTACAGTGTGAAATAGCTAACCAGACTGTCAATCTCCCAGGCTGTCATCCATTCTCTCTGCAAAGTCTCCCTGCGATGGGGAGCGAAGCGGGTGGAGGGACCGACCGCTGCGGCCGCTGGCTAGTTGGCTAATTCCACCCAACATGCCTTTATTATGTTACAGAAAATTAGCTGAACTCAATGTGCTTTCCTGTGATGTGACAATGTAACATTAAGGGCCCTATTTTAACGATCTAAGTGCACGTGAAGCGCCTGGCACATGTGCGTTTAGGGTGTGTACAAATCCACTTTTGCTAGTTTAACAGCGGAAAAAAGGGTCCGTGCGGCAGGTGCATGGTACAAAAGGGTTGTACTTAATCCATAAGTGTGTTTTGGACATAACATGCAGGCGCGTATGTACCTTGGCACATTGTTATTATGATGGCGTATTTGCACCGTAATATTATTTTTTATGTTTTGCTGCACGTCTGTGTGTGTGTGTAACAACCATAGTGTGCGCGCATTGTGCACGAGCCTAGGCACATTTTTTTACTAATGCTCTGTTAAAATAACTGAAATGCTGCGTTATCGACTTTAGACCAGGTTTTTGTTGGTCAATGGCGCGATCACTATCCGCTGCCTCAAGATAGCAATACGCCAAGAATGCACCTGAACACAACTCCCTGTAAGACCAGGGGCGCTCAGATGGGGGCAGGTGCATTTGCTTTTTAAACAACGTGGGCGCTGGATGGGAAATTGCGGTCTTAAATTAGCAAAGACACTTGCGTTGGGCTTTGTGCTGTGCTGGGTGCAAGATAGGGGTTCAAGATAGGGGTGCAAGATAGGGCCCTAAGTTGTTGAATCGTTGCAGATGATCTGCAAAGCACAAAGCAGCTTTGATTACATTTTTATTACAAATGCTTCTTTCTGCTTCACCACATCTGTGCAACATCTGCTCAAAGTGGTGTAACTTTTATATGAAAAATGTTGCATTTGTTTAGCCATCTTTAAGCAATTACAACTTGCTAAAATAGATCATTGACAACTTCAGCTGGGCACATAGAGGTTAAATGTTTCCAAGAGCCAGCAGAAGAGTGTTGTAAACAGAAACATTAGATAGGGGAGGAGGCGGTCAGAGGAGAGGGAAGCAAGGATACACGAGTGCAGCTTATGTGAAAGTGTTATAGCTCCACAGGTATAAATGCTCCACTACCAGCGTCGTCATGGCGCATGCAACAGCTGTTCTGGACTGGCTGAGCTCTTTAATGAATGTGGAGATCCTTCTCTATTACAAATATTTCAAGGTGTGAAATATACTTAGACAGTGAATAATGGTTCCATTGATTATAATTCAGCCCTTGATAGTGGCTTGTGGTAGCCTGACAAGCCAGGCCCACATCAAGATGTTGGGTCTGGGAACTCACCATTGGCAGGGCTCAATCTGAGGGGCGGGATAAACAGTTGTCTTTCAAATTTCCTCTGCACTCATAGCCAACCATAGCAACGCTAGTTGATAGATTCACACATCTTCCTTTTTTAAGAATTACTTCAGTGCTTAACTCCAAGTCTTCCAGAGTCGCGGCTAAAGCCGATTTGAAAGACCGCTGTTCGCCAGCAGCAGCAGTCATCTTCTTTGTTTTCAAGTAGCAGGGAATAGACTTAGACTTAGACTTCTCTTTATTGATCCTTTTGGGATGACTCCCGCAAGGAAATTAGATTTCCAGCAGCAGATTTAGCAGCATATAAAACACTCTTTAAATAACGAGGTATACATTTTTTTTTAAAAACACAGTATAGAAAAAATACAGTATAGGAATAACAATGACAATAAACTTTTAGCTAAATATTTTTTTACAAAAAAGTAAACAAACAGTAAACAACAATAAACTACAGATAAATAAAGAACTATATAGATATATAGGACTATGTATGGTATTGTGTTATTGTACAGTTAATAAATAAATGACATTTAGCATAAATTAGCAGTTAAGAGCAGTTAGTGTCCAAGTATGTATGTGAGTAGATTATTAATGTATTGCACAGTGAATGAGTGAGTGGCTACCACTCCTTCCCTTCCTTCCTGTTCTGTTCTGTTCTCTTTACCCTATTTATTCTATTTCCTCCTCCCCCCGAGTGAGGAGTTGTAGAGTATGATGGCATGAGGGACAAAGGAGTTCTTGAGTCTGTTGGTCCTACACTTGGGAAGCCTTCCACTGAACAGGCTCCTCTGGTTGCTGATGACGCTGTGCAGGGGGTGGCTGGCATTGTCAGTAATGTCCAGTGTCCTCCTCTCTGCCACCGTCACCAGTGAGTCCAGCTTCATGCCGACCACAGAGCCGGCCCGCCTGATCAGTTTATCCAGTCTGGAGGTGTCCTTCTTGGATATGCTGCCCCCCAGCACACCACAGTGTAGAAGAGGACGCTGGTAACCACAGACTGGTAAAACATCAACAGCAGTTTGCTGCAGATGTTGAAAGACCGCAAAAGTCAATGACCAGCTCCTTCGTCTTAGAGGTGTTGAGCTGTAGGCAGTTAGTGCGACACCAGAGAGCAAAATCCCCCACCAGACTCCGATACTCCTCCTCTCTGTCACCCCTGATACACCCAACGTTGGCTGTGTCATCGGCGTACTTCTGTATGTGACACAGCTTCGAGTTGTAACAGAAGTCCGCGGTGTACAGGGTGAAGAGAAGAGGAGCCAGCACTGTGCCCTGGGGGGCTCCAGTGCTGCTTACTACAGTGTCAGATGTGGTGTCCTTCAGCCTGACGTACTGTGGCCTATCAGAGAGGTAATCCTTGATCCAGTCTACCAGATAGGGGTCCACTCCCATCCTGTTCAGTTTGTCCTGAAGTATAGGGGGCTGGATGGTATTGAAGGCACTGGAGAAGTCCAAGAAAAGGATCCTCACTGTGCCGCTTCCCTTATCCAGATGGGAGTGGACTCATGTGGAGGATGGCGTCCTCCACACTAACATTTGGCTGGTACGCAAACTGCAGCCGGTCCTGGGCGTGTTGTACCTGAGGTCTGAGGAGGCTGAGGAAGAACCGCTCCAACGTCTTCATCAGGTGTGAAGTGAGTGCCACCGGTCGGAAGTCGTTGAGCTCGCTGGGCCTGTTCTTCTTGGGAACCGGAATGATGCAGGATGTCTTCCAGAGGATAGGCACTCTCCCTAGCTGTAGGCTAAGGTTGAAGATCCGTTGTAGTGGTTCCCCCAGTTCTGCAGCGCAGGTCTTTAGTAGTCTCGGACACACTTTATCCGGGCCTGCTGCTTTCCTGGGCCGGAGCTTCCTCAGCTGTCCTCTGACCTGGTCTGTGGTGATGTGAGGCAGGGATTGTGTTGAGGTGGGGGGGGAGGGGGGCGGGGTTGTGGTGTCAGGGGGGAGTTGTGTAGAGGGAAGAAGGAGAGATGGCTGCGGTGGGGGGGGGGGGGACAAGGACAATTGCTGGTTAAACCTGTTGCAGAAGTCATTCAGCTCATTCGCCCTCTCCATTGTCCCCCCTGTAGCTCTGGTCTTTGTGTTGTGACCTGTGATGGTCCTCACACCTTCCCAGACCTCCCTCATGTTGTTGTCCCTCAGCTTCTGCTCCACCTTTTTGGGTGGGTTGATCAGCACATCCCGGACTGAGGTGTTGTAACAGTCTCTCAGGGCACTTTCCATCTCATCTGACCATCTCCTGATGGTGCAAGTTGTCACCGGCTGTTGTTGGACCAGGGGAGTGTACAGTGGCTGTAGGTGAACCAGGTTGTGATCAGACTTCCCCAGTGGGGGGACGGGGGTCGCTCTGTATGCATCCCTCACATTAGCATACAGGAGATCAATTGTCCTGTTGTTTCTTGTAGGACAGTCTACAACCTGGTGAAAAACAGCCAAAGTAGAATCCAAAGTTGCATGATTAAAGTCCCCAGAGATGATTATAAAAGCCTCCGGGTGCTGTGTCTGCAGCCTTGCTGTGACGGTGTGGATCTTCTCACAGGCAGTGGCTGTGTCCGCTCTCGGATGGATGTAAACACAGACGGTAATCACGTGACTGAACTCCCTCGGCAGATAATATGGCCGCAGGCTAACGGCTAACAGCTCGAGGTCCTGGCAACATGAGGCTGTCTTTACGGAGATATGTCCTGGGTTACACCAGCGGTTGTTGACATACATGATGAGTCCCCCACCTTTGCTTTTTCCACTCGCTTTTGTGTCTCTGTCGGCTCTCAGTGAATCCCAGCAGGTCAACGTTGGCATCCGGTACAAGGTGGTTTAGCCATGTCTCTATAAAGATGAACAAGCTGCTCTCACGGTAGAGCCGCTGGTTCAGCGCGGACAGCTCGTCGATCTTGTTCGGCAGCGAGTTCACATTCCCCATGATTACAGATGGAATCGATGGCTTGTAGCGCCTCCGATTCTCCGCTAGCTTGGCCTTTAGCTTGGCCCCAGCCTTGCAGCCCCTGGGTCTCCTCCTCAGCTCCGTCGGGATAGGGTGCTGTATCCCGGCTCATCCCTTTGTGCGCAGAGCCAGCAATTCCTCTCTAGAGTAAGTGAGAAAGCTGGCTCTTGGTTGCATTTTAAATGTAGAAATATCCATAGGATATATATGAAACACACAATCTCTTCGCAAGAAGAGTAAAAAAAAATAGAAAGAGAGGATAAAATAGGTTAAAAAAGCTGAAATCTGGAGAGCTACTGGAGAGGCAGCCGTCTCCTACAGCGCCAGATTTGATTTGAATTCACGCGGAACCGTCACAACTCTGCCGTCCTTATGTTAAACCCACCCACGACTATATACACGATGTGATTGGCCTGACCAGTATTTGGTTTTTCCAGCTTGCAAGCAAGAGAGTTGCTAGACTGACTGGCACCCTAGCGGCTGCAAATTACATTTGCTGCCGCTAGGGTGCATGTAGATTTCTAGGCTAGGTTTGTGGTCCATGCATGGATCTATAGGACGCTGAATGCCAATGTGAAAGGACATGGAAACACAAATACAGGACAGAAAATAAAACACTATAAATACCATGAATTAAAACAGATGAATTTATTTTAAAGTAAAGGAGTCTGCTTAAAAGTGACACTGGAATGAACAAGGATGTCCTATTTCCCAACTAACGATTCCACTGTCCTCACTCTCTCTCCCTTGCATCTTACGAGGGCGGTGCTAAGACGCATGGTAGGGACGCAAGGGAAGGAACTGGAGATGCAACATAAGGTGCATGAATGAACCCTCAGTCCAAACTATCATGAATCCACCGCCAGTTGCAGGCTTAATGCCACTGCTTCAAGTGTATTTTTTTTTTCATCTTATTTTCCAGTATTTATGCATCATATCCCTGTTTGAGCAACGATCTCGCCGAGGTACAACAAGACTAGATGTGCGTCCTTGGCTGGCCCCTTAGATCGTAAATATCGAACATTTTAATTTGCGATTTGAAGTTGGTTGGGCTGGATTGGACTTCCAAGCAGATCGGTGGATGTAAAAAACCCTTGTGATATACCTCACAACCTTTCTTTATATCTTTCTTTAATCTTTAGGATCATCAACAAATCTGGGCTTTGTTGACGATTGTCAGGAGGGTGGAATACGGCCCAAAATTGGCTTGATTCTCATGTGGTGTGTACCCCGCATTATCATATCAGACCAGTCTCTGTGTCTCTTCAAGCTATTCATTATTCAATTGTGTTCCATTACTACCAGCTATCATATATATATATATATATATATATTTTTTTTTTTCTGATGTTATTCTGAATTTCAACAATCTTTGCTAGTGAAGTCAGTGATAGACTCCATATGACTTCCTGAGCAGGTTATCTGGAAACCCACCCCTCCTCAACCCTAATTGGTTGGAAGGAAGCAGACAGGCTAAAGTGCTGTTTTTGGCTAGTTACTGCACACACACACACACACACACACACACACACACACACACACACACACACACACACACACTCACGATTGTGCTGTGTGTGTGTCAGGCAGTTGCGTTAAGGAAGTCATCAGTCTGTGCTGTTAGCTCAGGCTCTGCACTGAAGGATACTCTGTTTGGGTTTTTGAAGAAATCAGAGTGGACTGCACCCTCACCTGGACTATTGTGTCTACATTTCAGGGCAGAGTGAAGGTCACCAGTCAGTGTTGTTGATACCCAGGCTTCATGCTTAGGAGTGAGGAAGTGGAATCAGATCCACTAGAAAGTAAATATTTCAAATGCAGCAACACTTCAGAAGAAGCCAACAACAGCAATAGTCATAAACTAGCAAACCTGTCCCAGCTGGTGCTCAAAGTTCACTAAATGTTCTAGGATTCTCAAAGTATTTGAGCCAGATCTCTGTGGGAGCCTGCCTTGCTTCTCAAACCCCAGCTCCATAATGAAGCAAAGTTGGGAGTGAGTCAACAGTCAAATCCAACAAGACCTCAAGTAAATGACCCAATGTCATTTACTAACAGACTCCATGAAAAACACACGGAAATTATGTTTCTAATGATTTTTGTCAAACAAAGAGCCATCATTAAGCATGGCAGTTTAAATCCCTGAAGAACTCCGTTTGTTGTGTTTTGAACTGTGTCTTGAGTTGTCTGCATGCTGAAACGGTAAGAGTGATGTCGGACATAGTGGAGGAGGGGGAGATAGAGAGTAAGAGTGAAGAAAGAGAAAGGATAAACTCAACTAGCAAATACTATCAATTTCAGTGCAATGACATGAAAATCTTTCGAGTCAAATGCAAAGCCATTGTTGCAATCCTTTGTTCTCATTGCTCTTTACTGCACTGGTTTTGCACTTTTTGGAGTATATATTTTAAAATTAATGTTACTGCAAGAATCAGGGAAAAGTTCTTACAGCACAATAGTAACTGTAGCAATTATGATGATGTTGCGCCTGGATAGAGCGTGCAGGAGGCAGAACATGACGCAGATTACACCACGGTGACGTATAGCCGGTTCATAATTTGGTCATTAACAAGCCCTCTGGGAGCCTACGTGCACATGCCTGGAGGTGTACGGCCCTGCTCCCAAATGTTTATGCTCGCTCTCGTCTCTGGGCTGCTGCCAAAGCCCACAGCCAAGAAATGATTTAGGAATGCTCAGACAGAGTAGGGGAATTCTGCCTTGATACGGAAAAAACAGACCAGATTTTAAATAGTTTGTCAGTGGATCTCTCTTACTCTGTCTCTCTCTTAGTGCACTTCATAAGATTCAGTAAAAAAGCACTATGCAGGTCTACTATATGACTTTTGTTTTGCATTATATTGACAGTAGATTTCACGCTGCAGAGGTCAGGCAGTTTACAGTTTACAGAACAGCATTGTCACACTTACAGTATGTAGAGGCCTCTGGCTTTGATGTGGTCAAACAACTTAATTATTGGGCCACATTACTACTGATGGCAGATTGTGTGTGTGTGTGTGTTTTTTGTGTCAGTGCTCCCAGGGGCGGGACAGGCTTCCCCAGTCACTAAATAATAAAATATCATTAGTAATATTATTCTTCACAAACACAGAATAGAAATTGCCAAAAGCGTGTCTATTCTCTAAATCTTGAAAAAAATTATTTCTTTTTTTTACAGTGGCCCTAATACTCCTTACTTCTTTATTGGGAATAACCCCTTGGGATGAACCCATCTCGTTTTCAATGGGGTCCTCAACAACATATAAGTACAATACAAACATATTTAGAACATATTTCTTAACATACAAAAGGAAAAACAAAGAAACAAAACAAAGACAAATAACAACACACACACACACACACACACACACACACACACACACACACACACACACACACACACTTTTAAACTTAACATTAATCTTGCATGCAATATTCATAGAGAAGAGTCAAATGGGTAAAGTCACATGGGAAAGTAATAATATCAGTGACAGCAAACAGTACAGTTCAGACATTTTTTCACAATTTGTGATTAAGTACATTTACAGCTGTTCCTATAATAAGATGAAAGATAATTTTAAGTAAGTAAGTAATAAGTTTAGAGATGACACAGATCAATGTAAGGGAAATTATTCTAATCAGATGGAGCTTTAAACATAAATACCTATTTAGCTATACACTTGGAGACTGCAGAAACAGAAAATAAAATATTGTGAAGTGTCTTAGTTGGTAAGTGGTAGAGAAAGGAACCATCAGCTGCTTAAAATAGAGAGGATACTTAAAATGAATACATTTAAAAATAAATGGCAGCCAATGTTATGTGTCTTCTTGATGTAAGAAGGCCAGATTAGGGATCCATGCAATGATGAGTTGAGAAAGAACATCCAAGGACAAATCTTGCTAATTTATTGCAAACAGTATTGAGGGGAAGTAGAAAAGTTTTGGAGGCACACTGATAAATAATGTCGGCATAATCAAATATAGGTAAAATAAGTTGTGATGATAATTTCTTTCTAACAGAAATCAGTGTCTGGATCTGTAGAGTCACAACTGAAAAATTTAATTTCCTAATAACTTGACTAATGCTGTTTATATGAAAGTTCTGATTCCGGCCATACTCCCAAGTATTAGTGTGTTCAGCTTTCTGCAGAGGTGTTCCATCAAGACATGATGCATCTCTAGACTTAGATTGGATGCTTTGACCTGTGCCAAATAACATAATATGAGATTTTGCTTTTATTGAGTATTAATTTGTTTGCCATGAGCCAGGCCTGTAAAAAAATGTAAGTCTGTTTGTAAAGAAGATGGAATCTGTGCTAGGGTTGTTGAAGATGTGTAAATAATCATCTCCATGAAGATGAACACAACATTCTGAACATATAGAGGGGATTTGATTGATGAAGATGGAAAAAAGAAGTGGACAATAAAAAAAGTTGATCACAAAAAAAGACAAGAAAAAAGAAGTGGACCAAGAGTTGAACCTTATGGAACTTCACGCTGTTGTAAGATGGTATCAGATTTATTTCACGGCGTGACTACACATTGTTTTCTATTGTGTAAATAAGCATTGAACCATAGTAAAGCATTACTTGACTATCTAACAAAACATAGTGGTCAACCAAATCAAAAGCATTTGTTAAGTCGATAAAAATTGCACCCGTGCAGTTTATTCTTGTTTGTTGCAGAGTAAATATCATTAGTAAGTTTTAACAGAGCTGTAATTGTAGAGTGGTCTGAACGAAAACCAGATTGAAAGGGTGATAAAAGATTACACTCATTGAGATAGGCAGACCGGTGATTAAAAATAGATTTTTCAAATACTTTTGGAATAGCACAGATGATTGAGATTGATCTGTAATTATTACAGACCAAGCTCGAGGGAGGAGACCCAATGGTGGAGAGTGATCCTCTTGAAGGTGGTCCTGTGGAGAGCACAACCAGAACATCAATCGACCTTAACAACCAAGAGCCAGTCCATAGAGGGGACAGAAGAGAACCAGGGCGGAGACAAGCGGTCAAGTGGCCAAAAGCCAAGGAAATGACAGTGTGGCAACATATGGATGCGGAACTCAGTACCATTCTGGAACACTCGTGTCCAGAAACAGTTCGTGGCGATGTTGAGGCCAAGCTCAACTTCATCGGAGACATCTTGTATGAGGATTCGGAAAACAATCTCGGGCAATGCGCAGGCCCAAGACAGAAAGGAAGGAGGGAACAACAGATCGAGCAGCTGGTGAAGAGGCTGCGCCAGCTCCAAAAGCAGTGGAGGAAAGCAGAGGAAGAGGAGAGGGAAGGTCTGAAGCCACTGTGGGAGGAGGTGAACAAGAGTCTGGCCAGCTTGTGAAGGGCTGAGTGCTTTCACAAGCGCAGAAAACGAAAGGAGAAAGAGAGGAGCAACTTCTTCAAGAATCCCTTCAAACATACAAGGCAGCTGCTGGAGGACAAGAGGAGCGGGAAGCTGGAAACAACAAAGGAGGAGCTGGAACAGCATTTCAGTTAGCAGTTCAGTGATGCTGGTAGACTGACTCCACTGGGTTCCCACCAGGCCCCGACGGTATACCATACAAGCTGTACAAGCATTGTACTGGTGTGCAGAAGATTGTGTGGAAACTTCTAGGAGCAGCGTGGAAGAAAGAAGTTGTCCCTTCAGTGATATGGGAACAGATTCAGAGGGCAAAGAGAGAGAAGGCTAGAAGGATATGCTGCACTCATGAAGACTTCACCACAAAGTGGTAACTACTTGAAGTACCACTACTCCCCCATTTTGTTTGTAGCAGCATTCAAGATCATCCTCATTGGGGCAAGGCAGGTGGTTGGAGGAATGAAGTTGCCATCAGGTCAAAGGCTACCTCCACTGAGAGGGCACATGGATGACATTACCACCATACTCCAGACAGCTCCATGTACGGTGAGACTGCTCAAGAGGTTTGATGAACTCGTGGAGTGGGCAAGAATGAAGATCAAGCCCTCAAAGTCACAAAGCTTGTCCCTTCAGAAAGGGATCAGGAGCGACCGCACCATCTTTGGCGCTGGAGGCAAGGAGATGACCTTGCTATCTAGCCAGCCCGTCCGGAGCCTCGGCCGAGTCTACTCGGCAGACCTCTCTGACAAACATATGGGGAACGTGGTGAAGAAGCAGCTGGCAGATGGCCTCGCCAGGATCACAGTCAGCTCCCAGACAAGTACAAGGTTTGTTGTTACCAATTCACGCTGTACCAGAGGATGATGTGGCCACTCAAGATGAGCGAAGTCCCCTCCTCCAGTGTAAGCAAGTTGGATAGCTTGGCAAATACGTACATCAGGAAATGGCTCGGTCTGCCAAGATGCCTTTCTGATGTAGGCCTCTTTGGCAGGACCAAGCTTCAACTGCCCCTGCGTTACATCAGCGGGGGATATAAGCAGGAGAAGGCGCGGCTGGTCATGGAGCTAAGAGGATCCACAGACCATCTGGTGAGAGCTGCGGATGCCCAGGTACGAACTGGGATAAAATGGAAAGCCGAGGAGGTGGTTGACCTGGCAATGAGAAGGCTGCAACACCGGGAGGTTGTTGGCAGAGTACAGGGCGGTTGGGTAGGCCTCATTTGGGGACAGGCAGCAGAGGTGATGAGAGCTCAGCACGAGACTTACCATCAAAGCAGTGTCCCAGGGCCAGCAGGGAAGTTGGCTGTCATGGGAAGGCCTTTTAGATAGACCGCTGTCTTGGTCTGACTTGTGGAAAACTCAACAGGCCAGGCTAAG
The DNA here is from genome assembly GCF_031162955.1 of Sander vitreus. Lineage (NCBI taxonomy): Eukaryota > Metazoa > Chordata > Actinopteri > Perciformes > Percidae > Sander > Sander vitreus. The sequence continues at coordinate 27,589,178 of NC_135863.1, forward strand.
TTTTCTCGTCAGAGCGGCATATGACACCTTACCTTGCCCCCGCAACCTCCACCGTTGGATGGGCAATGAGGAATCTTGCCTCTTGTGTAATACTACCAACGCAAGCTTCCAACACATCATGATGGGCTGCAAGACAGCTTTGGCACAAGGGCGCTACAGGTGGAGGCGTGACCTGGTGCTGAAGAAGCTCGCTGAGGTGGTGGAGACATGCAGGCAGGAAGCAAACAGCAGGCCCCTACCCTAATTACATATTCCATCCTGTTTGCGAGGGCTGGGGAGAGGGGCAACACCCACCGCCTGAAGGACCCAGCAAGACACCTCACACCAGGCAAGGGGTGGACACTAGCAGTCGATCTTGGGAAGCAGCTCCCTTTCCCCAGGGAGAAAGTGGAAACGTCCTTGCGTCCAGACCTTGTGATGACTGCTTGCAAGACTGTCCTGATGGTGGAACTCACAGTCCCATGGGAAGGAGGGCTTGAAGCTGCCCATGAGTGGAAGCGGGCCAAATATGCTGACCTGGCTGCAGCTGGTTGGATGGAAGTCACATACCCTGTGGAGGTGGGGTGCCGGGGGTTTGTGGGCTCTTCAACCTCTAGTCTGCTCCATGGGTGCAACAGGACATGGGTGCAACAGGAGCAAGGCACTGGAAAGCCATGAAAGAGCTGGCAGAAGAGGCAGAAAGAGGCAGTTTCTGGCTGTGGCTGAGAAGGAAGGCAAAGAGTTGGGGATTTTTCCCTGCCACTCCCTGCTGATGCTCCGCCACCATGAGATGTACTGGGGTTAAAGGAGCGAAACACCCGTGACTGGTGGTCCCCAGCTGATGACCCTTAAATGCCCTCCGTAGTGTTCTCCAACATGTACATCTTAATTGCTTAGGCACCGGTGGAGGTGCGTCAGGCAGAAATGCCCAGCAGGTTTCACCACCTACCTATATTCTAAACTTAAGTTCCAGCACATCTCGTGAACATTTCCATAATTGAGGTATATCACATGTAGATAAGGACATATTAAAAAGGTCGCAATAAGGGTACATACGTATATGTGATGATAATTTTAAAAAACATGCCCTGGTCCACTGCTTGTTTTGAAATCATTAATACCATCATCAACCTCGACAGGTGTTATCTTCTTAAAGTAGAAAGTACTGTTATTGACTAACACTTAATTAATATCAGCACTAGCATAGAGAAATGAATCTGTGGGACAGAACAGAAGTGCTGATTAAATGCTAAAAATTTAGTATAGTGTTGTTGACCCTAATTTGAGTCGATAAGGTTGAGTATGATGGGTTAGTTGAAGTTTTATTTTTATTTTTTTTAAGAAATGTTTAGGGTTCTTAAAGTCATGTGCAAGATATTCTTTATAGTAGTTGGTTTTAGCATTTTTCTTTTTTAGATCAACTTTTTATTGTTTTTATACTTTTGAACATACAAAAACACACAAAAACTCTCTCCCACCCCCCACCCACTGCGGTCTCGAGGAAAACAAAAACAAATAAACAAAACAAAAACAAAAATCACACCTTGCCTAGTCACTCTCCTCTAATTGTTGTGATGCTGAGGTCATTAGGACTGATACTTGTGCTGTCTTTGCTGTAGAGAGAAAATACGCCAACCACTGTTTTATATAAAGTAAGTGCGGGGGGGAAGCCAGCGTTGAGCTATCATTTTCTTGGTTGCGGTTGAGCCAGCTAGCCAAACTTTTTTCTGTCTCCCAAGCAGGTGTAATTTAGAGTCGTCATTAAGTAACAATCTAGTCAGTAGGAATTTGACATCCTATCACATCAGATATTATTGATGTTGTTTTATTCCAGAAGTCATGCACCTGTTCACACTCCCAGACCATGTGCAGGAAAGTTCCAGTTTGTTCAGGTTTACAGAACGTGCAATAGGGAGTGGGAATAACTTTAGAGACGTATCTCTTCTGAGGAGTCCAGTATGTCCTATGACATATGTTAAAGTGGATCTGCTGGTGATTTTGGGTTCTTGAAACAATGGAAAATGTTGTCCCAAACTGTCTCCCAATTAATTGCGTTCCCCTCAGGGCTCAGCTATCGCTCCCATTTCCTTACTATTGGGAGTTCTCCTATGGATATTTGCATCAGTTTAGCATAGATCTTGGACACTAATCCTCTCACAGGAAAATCAACAAACCATTTAATGACTGGGTGTGCCTTAAGACTGTTTCCCCATGGCACGCCATAACATTTTAGGGCTGATCTTAAGCGCAGATACAAGAAGAAGCATGTCCTGGGGACCTCAAAACTAGCTCTTCAAAATTCAACATACCTTTCTCATTGAATAGCTGGTTTACAGTATAAATGCCTCTGCTTACAAGCAAAGGGTTACCTCTTAGCCCCCTGATGTTTGACTGAAAGGATTGAAAGCTCAGCCATATTTAAAATGTACACGTATACATGTTTTTTTATTAGATTCAACTTATAAAAAAAAAAAACTACCGGATTTCGCTGACAATTCTGTAGCAAAGGGTGAACTGTTAGCTCTGAGCAAGGTGTGACAAAAACATAAAAAATTTAATAAATCCCCTAACCCTCTGAGACCGCAGACCCCCTCCCCTATCTGTAAGATGCGTGACCACATCAAACGCAGTTTGCGTGAAACTCAACAGGTCTATTGCATTCTTATGTTAAACATAAACAATGTTATAAACATCTTAGAACTAGGTCTCAACCAGCTATTAAGTTTTGAAATAGGCTATGTGAAAAACAATTTCTGGAATAAGCTATGTGAAAAAACACACCAATCTAGTTGGAGCAACAAGCAGACTATGAGCTGAACAGACCGCATCCCTCATGTTCTTTCAGTCTAGCTAAATGTTAACAAACATAGACTGTAAACTGACCAGCCAGTATTTATCATGTATTTTCAGTCTGGTTAAGTGTCCCTTTAAAGCTTGGCTCCAAAACTTACATACCGTGTCCTCAGGATTTATCATGTTCTTTTCAGCCTGGTTAAATGTCCACAAAATATAGACTGTAGACTGAGTAGCCAGCATTCATCATTTCTTACAGTCTGGTTAAATATTCCTTCAAAGGTTGGTTCCAAAACCTACACACAGCGTCCTCCAGTCAAACTCGGTTCAATAGCCCAGATACCGTTAGTCCACAGGTGCTGAGTCCTCCAGTTTTGGCGAACGCTAAGTCCCACCGCCGCCCTCTGGTTCCTCTGTCGGCAACAGTCAGGGTGGCCCTTGTGTGCGTCACGCCGGCCTCCAACTCCAGCCAGAAAACGCTTGGCTCCGCGGCTGCAGCAAAGTCGAACTCTCTCTCTCCATGGATCGCTCCCAGGGCGGCCCGGCGGACAAACAAGTCTGAGTTGCGTTCAGCCTGTAGCTCGTGTTGTGTCCCTTCAAGCACCCGAAGCCGCTGGATCGTGAATGTGACGCAGTCAGATTGCTCCGACTCGCATACCATAATTTCCTGCCTCTCAGGTTCTGCCCCGATGTGTTGCTGCGAGGCCTTAATTTCCGCTAACACAATTGGTTCACTGCGTTGTAGATCACTGATTCAAGCATACTTAGTTGCTTTTCCAAGACCTGAGCGATTAAGTCCTCCATGTTAGGGATCACGTTAACATCAGTTGCTACGTTAGCTACTGCTCCATTAGCTGCCGCCATGCTAGCAGATTTCTCTGAACGAGTAGATAGTTTAGGCGACAACGAGACTTGCTTTTTTGTGCCTGCAGGCGTTTCACTGAGTCACCGTGATAACAGACCAAACAATTTGGCGTTGAAGAAAAAGTAATAGACCTGGTTATTTAATGAAATGCGGAGATGAGTGCAGGAACTCTAGTCTCTTGCAACCATAGCGGGTGCTGGTCACGTGATCCTCCCTCTGGTTTTAACATTTTTGGTCATGGTTTTACTTGCATTTATCAATTGTCTGTACCGTTCCCAGTCAGCAAGATCCTTAGATTTTCTAAAAGTGGCCCAAGCATTATTTCTCTGTCTGAATGTGCTTATGAGATTAGATGTTATCCAAGGAAGATGTTTTCCCTTGACTTTAGTAGTCTTCAGGAGTACATGTTTGTCTATGACCCCAGTGAATTCGTATCATGTACATCAGGAATTAGTTGATACCTGTCCCCGTTTATTGCTATTAAATAATTGATAACATTATCGATATTAATTTTCTTATATTGCCTGACTTTCAATTTAGGTGGCAGTTTAGGGACTTGATCTTTCATATACAGTATTGTGGTATCTAAAGGCCCTATAAGGTTAACGTCTGTATAAAGCTCAAATGTGCTGAGACATTATGAGCACTGTGTTAGTGACCTAAGTTTAATGATTGTCCTCTCAGCGGAGTGATGTGTTGAAGAGGATGTTATATTTGATTCTGTGATTGGTGGCTGAGTGGGATCATTGAATTTATGTGTAGTGTTGGAGCCCCTGAGATGGACTCGGACCTTTACTTGCCAACTCACATCTATTTACTTTATCTAACATGTTACCTAAACGTACCCCTTATAACCCTGCTCTTCTTGCTGCTGCAAGAGCAGAATGCATTTTTGGGCTGTGACTCTCCGGGTTCTGCAGGAGTCGTCATTGATACTGAAAACTTGATGTAATAAAACCTTTATGATCAAGTACAGTGTCAAGGGGATTTCCTCTCCACACATCATCACAGCATCGCAACTAAAGATACCACAGTATACAATTGAATGATCACTAAAGCAATCAGACATGACCCCTGATTTTAAGAATGTTGGATGTGAGAAAAGTATCCAATCGAGCAGGGATTTACATGTAGATGTAACACGAGGAGACTCAGTAATTAGTTAAGTTCATATTTCCAAAAATATTCTTTACTTTGGAAGATAATTTAGCAGACCACGTTTGTTATTAACGGCCCAGAATATAATACATTAATTTTTACAAGTTATGGAGTTTATCCTTGAGACCATACAGTGAAAAGAGTCATCAGGTGCAGAGGGAGGTCTATAAATGTTGCCAATAGTTAACTACTTATGCTGTTGAAGAATTACCTTAAAGTGCTCATATTATGCTCATTTTCAGGTTCATAATTGTATTTAGAGGTTGTATTTTTGTTGTACTGCACATTGCTGCAGCTCCGCTTTTCACTCTGTGTGTTGAGCTCTCTGTTTTAGCTACAGATTGAGACAGCTCACTTCTGTACCATCTTTGTTGGGAGTCGCACATGCGCACTAAGTACTGCTAGCTAGTCAGTTGCAGAGTATGAGGGAGTGCCATGCTAGCAGCTAGGCGAGCATTATAACGTGTGTTACAAAGTGACGCACGTTCGTCACGGAAGTAAAGGCTGGACTACAATAGAGCTGTTTGGAGCAGTTTGTGAACAGTGTTTTCTCTGGAAGATGGTAAGTCCATTTGGTGTGGACTTTGGGCTTTTTCACTTTGTAAACCTATAATGTACACAAAAAGATATATAACACAATAAAGGAAAGGGGAAAAGCCAAAAAGCACAATATGAGCACTTTAAGAACAATTCCCTCAAAGTGTAAAGTAGTTGACAGACTTAAACTCTGCCTTTTGTTTTACCTTGTTTTCAAGCTAATTTGCGTTTGTGTTTTTACTCCAGTCCTGCCTTAGGACTCCCCCTGCATGATCTGTCGCTATCTGCTTCTTTCTGTTTTATGGCAAATTGCAACCATTGCTTTTGAGGTTGCATACTGGTACCTAAATTACCAGAGGCATTGTTGCATCTATGAGTCGCGTTCTAGTAGTTCTTCAAAATAAGTCAGCTGCCACTTTCATATTTTTATTGGGGGGAAAAATGCATGTGTTCTAAATATTAAGGGCAACGTGTCTCTTGCAACCCCCCAAAGCCTACATGATATGATGAAGACTGTCAGTCTGTGCGTCCATGTCCAGACATTTGTCTGCCAGCCACGGGTGCTGCTGCAGCCACCAAAACTGAACAGATTAGGCAGAATATTCGTAAAACACCCACATCAGGATCACCATACCTAGCCTTGTGATTTTGGCCTTTACTACTAGTTTACCACAATAAAAAAAGGCAGTAACATCACTTCAAGTAGAGCACACACCACAAACCTTACTTAATCAGTAAACCAATTTACTCTGTAAAACCAGCATTAAAAATACCATCCTCACTATCAACAATTGCACTAAGGCAACGACACATCAGCAATATTGCTGGTTTGTCCTTTGAACTGAGATTAGCAGAACTATTTGTAGTCACAAACCCTGAGAAACACAACACTTAGCTCTGTGTTTCTTAGTGATGCCTTGTTAAATTCCAACATTCTGTTTCATGCTGGCAAACTGCCAATAAATGAATTAGAACACACAACAGGATTTGCATATCCCTTAATACGTCTGTTCATCAGATCTATGTCAAATATATTCTGCAACTTATTTAACCAAATAATTAATTTCAAACTCAATTCTATATAGAAGTAGGCTTCAAAACAATACATCTTTTTATAAAGATGTTACCAGAATAGAGGGGTACAGGAAAATGGAAGATGCATGATACTAAATCAGAAATGGTCTGCTTTACACAATACAGTAGTGAGTGCTTTGAAAAACAGTATAAGTAAAGCTATGGTAAGTGCGTGCCCTGAGTCGGCATTATCCCCCGTGCCCTCCCATAAAACCTTCTATTGGCCACTCAAATAAACCTGTGGTTTCACCCCTGAACCGTCAACCTTTTTTGTGCACCACATATGGCACAGTGTAGTGTGTGTGTCTGTCTGTCTGTGTTTCACACAGATGCAAGTGTTTTTGTGAGTATAGCTTTGAGACAATACCAAACATAGAGGCTTGAGTCAGCAAAGGGCCAAAAATGCAGAATGTGGAACCACACACATGTACGGTGCACATGTGTGTGTGCATAGAGTGAGTGCGCACACACACACAACAAAAAAACGTCTGCATTGCACTTGGAGTGAGGGGAGAGGGGCGTATTTAGTAGCTTAAATTAAAGACCTCCCATGAGGTTTTTCAGTTGAGGGACCCCTCTTTAAACACAAAGCTACCAATTACCAGCAGCCTCTAGCCCTACCCATCTATTACCACATCCAGAGCAGAAGTGGGGACCTCAGCTGTCTCCCTCTTCTCTCTTTCATGTTCCCTCGCTCCAAAGCCTTGTAGGAAACCAGTGGCAGTGTTTGATGGTTACAGACAGTTAAAGCCGTGGTTAGAGGAGGGGGGAGTTAGCTGCAGTCCATTCATTGTCTGGCCCAGCAAACTGCTACTCTACAATTAGAAATACACTAACAGAGTACAGGCTGCTGGTAGACCAGTTGGCTATGCTGTGGTATAAAGCAGGTACATCAAGCAACTCAAGGCATTGATTTGTATAAGTTGTGCAAATGTTCTCTTTGGACCTATGGTACAGGAAAATGACAACATAATTGCTGACAGGCTGATTGACTTTTCCTTATGAAATTCAGACCTAAACTGAAATTGATTATTTTTAAGTATAAAACTGTTAAATAAAAAGAGCTTTTACATTTAGCTTTAAAGTGCTGTAGTCAGATCAAACAAAAAATACTGCTAAATGTGGTTTAAAGAGTACTTCAGCTATCAGGTTGACTGCTGAAATGTGAACTCGACTGAGCACATTGAACTTCCTAAAATTAGACCCTTTCTTTTTAGAACTGTGGCAACTACAGTCCATTCAACAGAACTTTTGTTATGTGTCAGAATCACATAATGGATACACATTTAGGTGTATATGTGTGTGTGTGTGTGTGTGTGTGTGTGTGTGTGTGTGTGTGTGTGTAACCAGTTCATAGTCCACTACTGGCTAGAATCTGTACATTCTTTTGCAGAAACAGAAGCTGGTCTACGTGTTTTGGAGTGAGCATGCTTGGCTGTGCAGTTACGATGTCTCCGGCAGTTGAGAACACTCTCTCTGACGCAACGGTGGGAGTTTAGAGCATTGAAAGAGTGCATTGGTTGACTGGCACATTAGGAGGAGGTACTTTAGGTTGTTGTTCGTCCACTTCTTTAATGTTAATCTCTGGCCGATGCCGTACCATGTGAGTTCTCAAGTTTGTGGTGTTTCCAAAATACTTAACTTTCACTTTGCAAAGCCTGCATATAGCATGATTCCTATCAAGTTCCGTCTTCCCCTCGAGGTTATAAAAGCCGAAATGTGTCCAAACTCTCGCCTTCAATGAGGATGGAGCAGATTGAATAATTCTTTCTGTGAGGTTTGCCATTGTTTGTGCCGACTAAACTACTTCCACTGCACTCGTTCTTCTTCTGATTATGACAAGAGTGCCCATGCGTCAGTGTGAAGTCGACACAGCGCCATCTATGTGAATGGCGAGGTAATATCATTTCAGGACAATAGTCTAACAACTAACCTAAACTTCAGCCTGTCCGTATCCAAAAGTAAGAGCTACAAAATCTGCCCAAAGTGTAGCTTGACATTTTGTTGGCACAATTTGGAAATGCGCAATTGAAAATCTTTTACAGAACACAAAGCTACACTGTCTGTACTCCAAAAATGGAATCTGCGGGGTTGTGTTGTAGTCTCGACGGCTGCAAACAGAGACCTTTGCTAACACCGACACTGACGCCAACATTTCTCCACCTGATTGGGTCTTATCGGTCACAACGTCTCGTTCTCTGAGACTAAAGCTACTAATGTTACCATGGCAACTACCAGCAATGGGTGGAGTATACATGCTGCCTCCTGTTTATGCCCAGTATACGAGAATGTTGATGAGATATGAGGTTTGGGTGAGTTTAACCCACATGTGTCAAACTCAAGGCCTGTGGGCTAAATCCGTAAATGTTTTAGGGAGACCTGTAAAGACTACGTTACAGTAGTAGAGTTTACTTAAGATAAAAGCATGGACATGTTTTGCCAAATCCTGCTGAGACATAAGTCCTTTAATCAATGATATATACTTAAAGTGTAACTATCCAGCAAGCCGAGCAAATCCATTACCTTAGTCCTCCAGCTAAGTGAGGGATGGAAAACGTTTTTGAGCAGCTTCTTCGAAAATGTGTGGACCAGGTCATGTACCGATGAGTGTGGGATGTTAAAGCTCTGTGACACAACAGAGTAAGACGTTGCACTGGCAAACCAGAAAACAAATACCAGCACCTCAAGGTAGTGGGTTATTCCCATCAGGTGCTTACAGGGACACCCTGTAGTCTGGCTGCAGGTCCACCTTTTCAGCTACGTAAATAAAGTCGAAGGACTGGCATGGTGGACTTAAGGTGGCAGTAGTTTTTGGGCTCCAGCTAAAATAAACGGTATGTGAAGTTGGTTATTTTGATAATAATAAGTATGATGTATTTTCAATCAGGAAAACCCTTGGCACGGACGCACTCACACTTCCCTCGCTATTGATATCCAATCAGTGCAAGCGACAAAAGTATATACATATTCACAATGGTGCATTTTGTTTTTGCAGTTGCTGCCATCTCCAGTTATTTCCAGAGGGATTCCCTTGGGGGTGGGGAACACTTTCCAAGCTTTCAAACATACAAAAGTATATGAAGATTTTTTGTTATATCAATAAAATATTCATTGAATTTATGAGTCTCTCCTGGGGCCTGTTTCACAAAACCAAGATAAGGAATTAAGCCGGGATTTATCAGTTATCCTGGATGATTTAAGTCTTGACTCGGTTTCACGAAAGTGGAGGCACATAAATCACCATGGATTCTGTGCAGCTAGCCTGCTCCCAACCAGGCTAACAGCCAGGATTTATTTAATCCTGGAGCCTTTTCTGATCACCCAGCAGTGGTTTTACCCTATTGTTATCAGCCTGGATTAAAATACAACAGGTGCATATTGCTGTTCCTTTAAGTACTGTTATTTAAAGTTGTGATCATTATTCTTTTTTAATAAGTATTCATGTGACAGTCATTGTTACTGTTATATTGCTGTATGAAGACTGCTGTTCATATTGTTGTTAGAAGTTTGAGGAATATATTACGGCAGTTGTTGAGATAATTAGAAAAGGCTGATACAATTTGAAATGTGTTTTAAATGAAGTCTGTTACTAAGGGCAATACATACAATTCTGTACATTTCTGTTGACCAATGCACCTTGAATTATTTTAGTTGATTCATTTTTTTTAAATTCTTTAACAATAACAATAATGTTTGTTCTGCTTCCATGTGCATTGTATTTGGCATTCGTAGCTCACAAATTGTGTTGTCCAGTAAACTGGGACTATAATTTGGGAGGATTGTACAATTTAAAGAACATATCCTAATTGTACAATCCTCCCAAATTATAGTCTTAGTTCACTGGACCAGTAACCATCTAGTGTTATAGGCTACTGTACATTCATGTAACAACAGGGGGAGGACACCCCAATGGTTTTTTACCTTATATTTTGCTGGGGGGGAAATAACTGATGAATATACTCAGTTCCATTCATGTTTACAGTGTGCATGGGATTTATCACTTAATTATCTTTATAGTTTCTAGATTTTAGAGTCCAATTTCGTCAGTGTCTTTATTTTCTATGTCCATATATACAAGGGAGCAAGGCATATAATATGTAGAGAAGGAAACTTGTCCTCTATAAAAAATAAAAAATAAAAAAACGCGAGAAAATGTGTGGCAGATAATAGCGGACAGACTGAATGATAGTCTAAAAATATACATTTATGAACTACTGCTCTTAACTGAAACCAATCAATGAGTCACTGTCATTTGCAAAAATGAACACTTTAAAAACGCATTAAAAGCGAGCAGTGGAAGTTAATATGACTTAGGAAATGTATATTTTAGCCCATGAGAGAGAGGGAGAAACAGAGTGAAAGAGATATTAAGGCATCATACTCTAGCGTTGTAGAAAATTGATCTTCATGGTAAATTTCCTGAGTAACATTATCTTCTGCTTACTTTTAAGGCAAAGAGAAACTGTTAATTTGTGCAAATGATTAGTAGCCTAATCCTTGAATGGAATGATTATGACGGTTTCAATTCAGAGCGGTGGTCAGTTAATGTATACAGGTGCTCGTCATATAATTAGAATATCATGAAAAAGTTGATTTATTTCAGTAATTCCATTCAAAAAGTGAAACTTATATAATGTATACATTCATTCCACACAGACTGATATATTTCAAGTGTTTATTTCTTTTAATTTTGAAGATTATAACTGACAACTAATGAAAACCTCAAATTCAGTATCTCAGAAAATTTGAATATTGTGAAAAGGTTCAATATTGAAGACACCTGGTGCCACACTCTAATCAGCTAATTAACTCAAAACACCTGCAAAGGCCTTTAAATGGTCTCTCAGTCTAGTTCTGTAGGCTACACAATCATGGGGAAGACTGCTGACTTGACAGCTGTCCAAAAGCTGACCATTGACATCTTGCACAAGGAGGGCAAGACACAAAAGGTCATTGCTGAAGAGGCTGGCTGTTCACAGAGCTCTGTGTCCAAGCACATTAATAGAGAGGCGAAGGGAAGGAAAAGATGTGGTAGAAAAAAGTGTACAAGAAACAAAACCCATTCAAAAATGTGGGGTAGATTCACAAAGAGTGGACTGCAGCTGGAGTGCTTCAAGAACCACCACGCACAGACGTAAGCAAGACATGGGTTTCAGCTGTCGCATTCCTTGTGTCAAGCCACTCTTGAACAAGACACAGCGTCAGAAGTGTCTCGCTTGGGACAAAAAGGACTGGACTGCTGCTGAGTGGTCCAAAGTTATGTTCTCTGATGAAAGTAAATTTTGCATTTCCTTTGGAAATCAAGGTCCCAGAGTCTGGAGGAAGAGAGGAAAGGCACAGAATCCACGTTGCTTGAAGTCCAGTGTAAAGTTTCCACAGTCAGTGATGGTTTGGGGTGCCATGTCATCTGCTGGTGTTGGTTCACTGTGTTTTCTGAGGTCCAGGGTCAACACAGCCGTCTACCAGGAAGTTTTAGAACACTTCATGCTTCCTGCTGCTGACCAACTTTATGGAGATGCAGATTTCATTTTCCAACAGGACTTGGCACCTGCACACAGTGCCAAAGCTACCAGTACCTGGACCATGGTATCCCTGTTCTTAATGGGCCAGCAAACTCGCCTGACCTTAACCGTATAGAAAATCTATGGGGTATTGTGAAGAGGATGATGCGATGCGCAAGACCCAACAATGCAGAAGAGCTCAAGGCCACTATCAGAGCAACCTGGGCTCTCATAACACCTGAGCAGTGCCACAGACTGATCGACTCCATTCCACGCCGCATTGCTGCAGTAATTCAGGCAAAAAGAGCCCCAACTAAGTATTGAGTGCTGTACATGCTCATACTTTTCATGTTCATACTTTTCAGTTGGCCAACATTTCTAAAAATCCTTTTTTGTATTGGTCTTAAGTAATCTAATTTTCGGAGATACAGAATTTGGCATTTTCATTATTTGTCAGTTATAATCATCACACAATTAAAAGTAATGAACATTTGAAATATATCACTCTGTGTGTGATGAATGAATATAATATACAAATTTCACTTTTTTAATGGAATTACTGAAATAAATCAACTTTTTCATGATATTCTAATTATATGACCAGCACCTGTATATTTAGGCTGCTTACGCATTCAGTCGGTCCGTGATCGTCTGCTACGCTTTCTCTCGCTGTTTCATTACAGCGGCCGTGCTTCTTTTCTTTTTATACAAATAATGTGTTTCACGTCATCATACTTCCACAAGAAGCTGCTGCTCACTCTGTATGAAGTATGTACAATGCGTATTCTCCATTTTGGCATCAGTAAATCTGTGCTTGACCTCGCGGTCTTTTGAAGAAAGCCGTGGACGCGCATCTATCTGAATTACTTCAGCCTGGCTCAACCTAGTCGCTCCTCCTCAGCCTGGCTTGGCCTTCGTGAAACGCACCAAGCCAGGATGCACAGATTAGGCTAGGTCAAGCCTCGCTTTATCAGTTATCCTGGATGTATATATTCTGCTTTTGTGAAACAGGCCCCCGGTTGACATGTTTATATTCATAAACATTAGTGTCCATGTTAAAGAGTATATAAATAAGGGCTATAACAAACAAGTATTCATAATTAAAATGCAAGGGTTACAAGAAAAAAAAACATTATGAATAAGCGAGGTGACAACAGTGATCCCAACAACTATTAACCAATATCCAAACTTCCCTATCAGGATAATCCTGGAATCACTGGTGATTGACCAACTCAGAGTATTTCTGTCAAAATATCTATTATGAGCCCTCAGCAGTCAGGCTTCCGACAAATACACAGCACCATCTTTGCTAATTTGTTTTTAAATGTTATAGTTTTCTTGTATGGACATGTGGAATCATTGTGCTGTTATTTTGGTTGACTACTTAAAAGCTTTTGACACTGTAGACCAATAGTAATATTGGAATATTGGATTTGATTCACTTGTCTGTAGTTGGTTTAAAAATTACATCTGAACGAATGTAATGCGTCAAAGCTTAAAACATTCAATCAAAATCTTTACCAGTAACAAAAGATGTTCCACAAGGATCCGTTCTAGGCTCGGTCCTATTTACAATTTATATTTATAATGTGTCTTATTTATCTGATTTTAGTGTTCAAACTGTATTTTGTATTGCATTTCTACCTCTCTACAGCTGGCTGTTGAGAAATTATAAACTTTTTAATGCCCTTCAACATGTTTTAATTTATCTTAAACGTGTGCTAAATGCAAACAAAACAAAGTTCATGCTCTTCTCTAGAGCAAGAGGCATTGGTTTTAGCAGTTTCCACCTATCCACTTTAAATAGTGATAATATTGCATATGAGTAACAGACATATCTTGGCATATGGCTTAACAAATCATTTACATTCTGAGATCATTAAAAACCTCATCACCAAACTGAGGCAAAAACTTGGCTTCTTCTTTTCTTGACTGGCGCTTCAGAACACCATAAGGAAATTTGCAATAATTTCATGTGTAGACATGCCGCTGCTACCACTCTCAAACCCCTGGACCCAGTTTATTACTCTGCACTCAGATTCATCACGGGACACCCAGATGACACTTACCACTGTACTCTGTATAACAAAGTTGGTTGGACCATATCTGGCACAAAGGCATGATCATTTGTATCTTTTCATTGGACTGTCACCACCATATATAGCATCTTTGCTAAACTGGATCACAAGCCCTTACCAAACTCCCTCAACAAACTGCCTCATGGTTCAAGTTCCACAGGTTACCTCTGAGTTTGATCAATCTGCTTTTAGATTATATGCACCAAAAGCATTGAACCACCTTTAATGTTTACTTAAGCTGGACACTTACTACCTCTGGGTAATGTATATGTTTGTTTCTTGTATTTTATCATCACTGAATATGAGGGAGACTTCAAAGATAAAAAAAAAAGGTTATTTCCCTCACTATATCATAATATACGTATTATAATATATATTTTGTTAATGTTATAGTGACTCTTGCACTATATTATTTTGTGATTATTTTTGGGGCATTTTAGGCCTTTATTATATAGGACAGCTGAAGATGTGAAAGGGGAGAGAGAGGGAGCAGCAAACGGCCGCAGATCGGAGTTGAACCCGCAACCGCTTTCCCAAGGGCTGAGCCTCTGCACATGGGGCAGATGCTCCACCAGGTGAGCCATCCAGCGACCCACTCTTGCACTAGATACTAATATATTAACACAGACAGTTGAGTTTGATTACTTAACCATATTATATTTATATATATATATTAGTTTGGTGTACTGTTTACTTAGACTTGTTGACTCTGCAGCTATTAATCACACCACTGTCACTTCATCAGCACCACTGACTTTACCATGTCATTTGTCTCCAAATACTCTGTATAGGTTCTATTTATGTACCTCCTATTATTTATTTATGATCACAAGAAACCAGGTTACTTATGCAGTAAATTGTTAACATGTAACATTTTTTGTGTGTGTGCGTGTGTGTGTGTGTTTGCCGAAACAACATATGGTATCTGACATGAAAGTCCATACTTCACATAATTTAGTAGGTAATTTCTGTAAACTCACTTTTGCATGTTAGCTGAATTAGAAATTTGCCAGAACATTTTACTATACAGCTGTGTTATTGTTTCCATAGTGCCCCTGGTTGCCCCTAGCAATGCTTAGAAACATGGGCTGCAACTATAATTGCTCTTAAAGTAGATCTGATTTAAGGCAAATGAAATGCAGATATGCTGTGCTTGCAGCAACAGTTTCACCACCACCCTGCTTAACCTTAAGCACACACAACTGTGTTTCCATAACAAAAGCCATGTGTGTGTGTGTGTGTGTGTGTGTGTGTGTGTGTGTGTGTGTGTGTGTGTGTTTTATCATTGAAGAAATCATAGCTTGTGTTCTTCAGGTGGCTGAGTGCAGCTTTGAAACAGTTTCCATGAACATGCCATAATAATCTCCAGCCTGTATGCCTATTTTAACCAACCTAATGTGTACACATGTGTTAGAAGCTGAAAAAAAAAATACAAAACACAGTAACAGGATGGGAGTCATTCTTTTAGGATTGGTTGATTTGTGGGAATAGGATATGTGAACTCCTGTCCCATTCCACTCCCAAAAAACTCCTGTCTCCTTTTTAGAGAGTGTGTGTGTGTGTGTGTGTGTGTGTGTGTGTGTCATATACTATAAAAATAAAAATAGTGGACGTAGCAGCAGTGGACCTCAGTTTTGAAGCCTCGAGTTTGGCCACTAGGGCCGTTGCCATCTTGGTTTGGCTTGGAGCTGGGAAGGATGACGCTGCCAAGCCAGTGTTGTTTTTGGTTGCAATGGCGCTGCGCTAAGCTAAACGCTGAAAAGTTGCAGTTTTTAAACCCTTTTGAATGGAGTCATCCAGTGGAGATTTACCGGCAAGTAAACTCGGACCTCCGGCTACTTGCACCATTCATCTGCATGGTCAACATTACAGATATTCGGCAGACGTTCCCTTAAAGGGGTGATAGAATGCAAAAACGAGTTTACCTTGGCGTGGTTGAATTACGACAGTTTGGTGGGTAAAAAGGACATACAGAGAACCTCAAAGTCCCACTGACAACTCTTTCCTATGCAAATCTCACAATTTGAAACTGCAGCTGAAAACGGGCGAATCCCAACTAAGCTAATACTTGATATCAACTTGGTGGCTGTACCTTAATTGGCTCTGGTCTGTAACTTTGTCATGCCCCAAAATTTACATACAGACCACTGGTCTGAGACCAGCTGGTGTTCTGAATTACACGGGAATTACAAAGAAGAAAGTTTGGAAGTTTTTCAAGGATATTGAAAATGAACCATGGTCGTAAATGCAGTCTTCCGGGCTGTACAATGGAATACTGGCCCATGTGTGTACATGTACACACAGAGAAAAGTGTTTAGAACTTAATTAAGGAGTAGATATCGGACAATGGAGCAGGAGTTGTGGATCTAACATGCCGGCGCAGAGGACTTGCAATGGGCGGTGTGCTGCTGCTGCTGCTGCTTTTGCTGCTACTGTGGAGCTGCCTGCCAGCGGTGGTTCATGGTATGTTGATGTGGAGCCACCAGGATGAGACATGATAAGAACATAGTAGTTACAACTCTGTCTGTGTGATGGTGGGCTTCACTCTCCGCTAAGTGTCCCCGCGCTGAGACACTGAACTAGCTACAGCGTGAGTTGTGATTCCTTGTCAACAACAACACTAGTTGTAATGAAAGTGTCGAAACTTTGCATTGGTGTGTGTGTGTGTGTGTGTGTGTGCGTGCGCGCGACACACTGGAGGATGACTAAACTGTATCTCTGGTGCTTTGTACAGTAACGTTAGTTGATGAGTTTATGTGTCGGAGCAGAAATGAAGTTTGAAGCCAGCCAGGAATATTTTCTCGGGCCTCGGCTGCTCCAGCCATTCTTGTTCCGGGCAAGTCTGGGCATTTCTGTACGGGCAGCGGCCGGGCATGTCTGTACGTTTGGAAGTCTATTGGTAACGTTAACAGACAGTGTGTGAGTCTAATGATGAAAAGCCAAAAAAGAAAAGGGAAAGGTGCCGCTGAGAAAAAAGGGATTGTGTTGCTGTGTGCAGTGTGTATGTGTGGTGGTGGGGGGGACATGGAGACACGCTGTGCACAGAGGGGAGGAGCTCTGTGTCTGTGCGTGTGTGTGTGTATGTGTGTGTGTGCATGCTTTGCTCGTTGTAAACCAACCCATCAGCGTGCAGCTCATCTAAATATTCATGAGCATACCATATAAGGGAGAAAACCTCGTTTCATTCTAGGGCTATTTCACAGGGTTGCATTAGGGCGCGTAGAACAGCACCCGGGCCATTTTTAGCCCAACCAATGTTACATACCCTATTAGGAGACCTTAAGAAACAGTGTGAAATACCCTATATAATCATTCTATCACCCCTTTAAGTTACCAGCTAATACTAGCTAACTAGCTTAGCATTAGGCTGAACGAGAAACTTCTAGGCGACCAAAATGTACCAATTAACCATGATGAAGTGAAAACACACAGTGAGAGGGTCAACGTTTAAGACGAACACCCAAAAACAAGTTTAGAGCTTTTTAATGTGCACAATGCCATGGTTAGCATGGCTAAGCCTCTGTCTTGATTGAGTCCACATGTAGCCACGCCCCTAAAGCATCCCCTGCTTTTTGTCAACTTTATGATAAATGGGACCATATATACAAAATGAACATCCTGCTGTATTGAAAAAGACTTAAAAGTAGCGATTGAGCCCCATATAAATCAAATGAGAAGTAGGGTCATTTTTTAATTGACTTCTATAGAAACAGACTTCCTTTTGCAACCAGTGGAGTCGCACCCTGCTGAAAATAGATAGGATGTAGGTTTTTACGATTGCTATGACAATTTTTTCAATACTTTCAACAACTTTCCTAAACTCTTAACACAGTTAGAACAACATCCGTCTGTGTAGGCTATACAATTAATATATTTACTGTTGCTTTGACACAAAATGCATGCAGCTAACACAAAATTAAAATGCTTGAACTTCTTTTACACAAAAGCACAACCAAGACCAAAACATTGGATTTTTACTGCCAAATTTACAAATGCTTTCACACTGTATGTCAGGACAGATATAAATAGATCAATCACAGCTGATTCACATCTAGGAAACACGCTCAGGTGTTGAGGTTCTTTCAATCGCATGACCATATGGTAGTACATACAGTAAAAGAGGAGCTATTTGGGCTGATCTTGTGTGGAAAAGGAACAATATGGACCTTTTTCACAGCAGACATTTTGACTTGTCATAGTAGGAAAAGCACAGCTGGAATTGATAACCTTCACGATGGCTCAATTCCATCAAGTGTCCCAGTAAGCTATTTCAGTGAGTCAGCATGCACAATACCAGGGCCTCTCCTGTGGAATGCAGCCACCATTAATGGTTTTAAATAAACCTGTGCTTTTCCTACTATGACATGTCAACATGTCTGCCGTGAAAAAGGTCAATAGATAAACAGAAAGAAAGTAAGAAAAATGTCTGCACGAGGGCGAGGAAGACGAGTACCAGGACAAGGAGTGGATAAGGCATGTCAAAAGATCCTTCCCAAGATGCCTTGCCAGAGAAGGATCAGATGTGATGAGAACATTGCCAAATGCAGAAGACCAGGCAGATTAGAAGATGAATTTACAGTATTTTCTTTTTTTTATTCGTCTGTAGCTTTTTCTGTTTGTATATTTAGTATTTTTCCATACAGTAATACATACAAATGGCAGCTTTATTGCATTTTTTAGTTTTCATGCAGTAATGTGATGTTGCAAATAAAGCCTTTACTGCAGCAATTCCGTCTCTGTCTTCATACATTCTATAAAGCTACTCTGAGATGGGTCATTCATTTTTTTTGTATTGAATTTCGGGAGCAAAAGAACAAAATGCATGCATTTACTAAACCCAACAAAAGATATGTAGAGGAGAAACTGCAGTGCAAAACACAGCCTATGATCAATGCAATAGACTGTCTATTGTATAAGGGCAGACCTGACACATAAAAAAATGCAGTTTTTGTAATTCCATCTGATGTTAGTGTTTTTTTATGACATTATGCTATGATTGACTAAATGTTCCTGTTGGAAGCGAACGTGTTAGTTTTTTGGAAGAATTATTTGATTTTGAGACATTTTTGCATTGTTTTGGTAGACATAGTGTATTAGTGTTGGAGTTTAGTTTACAATGTGTGATTTTGAGTATTAAATTAACTGTTCTGCCAATTAGGAAAGTTGTAAAGGAGTATTGAAAAAATTGTAATAGCAATCGTAAAAAAAACTGTATTTTAACTGTCTATTGTGTGTGTGTGTGTGTGAACTATAAAGTTGATTTTTGAGGCCAAGATACAAAGGAATATCATCCACTTCCTTAGGGTCAGCCACAAACGTGTGTGTGTGTGTGTGTGAGGTCACATCCTCTGCCACCAGCAGAGCATTGTGAAGCAGGAATGTCACAGAGGAAGTCATGTGGTTTTTGCCGCATGAGGAAGCTCCGTGATCCAATGACACAAACATGTAGTCGTATATGCATTCTCTCTCTCTCTCTCTCTCTCTCTCTCTCTCTCTCTCTCACACACACACACACACCTCTCCCAAAAAGTCAGTGCTAAAAGTAGATAGTATTGTGTTGAAGTGTTCCTAGAGCCCAGCTCTGTAATTACGTGTAACATTGTTTACCACAATGAATAGTGCTGCATAGGGTAAAGCCTCATTCATTCAGACACAATGTCATTCAGATACAATGAGCGTCCCGTGGGATTTTCTATAAGTAATGATTTCACCTGCTCTTTTGTTTGTTTAATTTAATACATCATAGAGAATGCAGCATTGTTATTGCATTGCACCTAATATGTTGTTTGTTAAATCACACTAGTACAGTGCCCGTTGAAAATGTGCCTGTTTGGAACGGGTCGAATGCTTGGCCTGTGGTACTGCTGCTTGTAGAAGTCTTCAAAACCAAATTGTACCCTAAAATTACTTACAGAGGGACCCCAAACCACTTAAAATGCAACTCCGATTTACCTGACAGAGAACGTTGCAGATTCAGAATTGAATCACAAAATATCACAATGAAAATGTGGAGTAATCAGACATTAGCCTCATGGACTCATGGCAGTGCGCTACCCACTTGGCCCGTTATGAGAGCTAATCAGCACATATCTTCGCTCATCAACCACCAGAACTAGACTGTTTGTTTGTTTGTGCGAAGAGAGAGAGAGAGAGAGAGAGAGAGAGAGAGACTTTGTTGTCTCGTGTAGGATGATCGTTAACCTGCAGAGGTGCTCATTTCCATACAGGTTTAGTGGATTGACGGTTAACGGTGAAGTAGTTTTTTTTTTTTGATTCACGACGGTAATGTTATTAGTGTTGTAAGTTAGCGGTAGACTTAATTAACCCGACCCAGGGTGAGTCTGATGAAATCTGCTGTGTCTGCCCAGTGCAGCTCTGAGATTTTCTCGCATTGCACAGGGCTGTGAAGGAATAATCTCCGATTACATTATGTTCAGCCTCTGTTTAGAAGTGGTGAATATAGGCTACAGTTCACAGCAACTTAATGCTATATAGTGTTGGGAAATGGCTTTTTCTTGAGTTTCCTCTTAGAGAATTAATAGACATTGAAAAGCGTAGGGCATTTTTTTCACCAACCTTATTCCACACAAAAGTCGCGATGTTCCTTTCAGCTATCCGCTCGTACTCCAGTAAAGTGAAGAAAAGTTAATTTGGTATATCCAGCAATCATGTAGCTAACCCTGCTGTTGTAAAGCATTCTGCATGTGGCGTCTGCGTGTGACGTGCAGGTTACCTTCCCACCAACCATGCCCCCAAACACGGACAAACACGCATGCATACATACGTACAGATACGTCTCGTTTTATTAGATAGATGAGCAGGGAAACAGGAAAACAAGACTAGGTCAAAACCTAGTATATGACCACAAATGGTCAATATGCTTAATTGTGGCCAAATTGTTACAGGGAAAGTCAGCAGTGGTGTCTATAATGTGAATATAGCTATTAAATGTCCCTCTGTAGTAGTGCTGACCTATAGTATTTTCATCATCATCGCGATATGGCTCCTGGCTTAATGTTTTAATGTCGACAGTCAAGTAAGGAAGTCCCATTAGGATGCTTCTCTATATCCAAGACCTTCCACTTCTGGGGATTGCCCTCTTGTATGTTCTTTTTTCCGTCTGGATTTCCGTTACCTAACGCTTCCTTTGTATTGGAATTCTAAACTCCGGTGGATTTCTGACAACTATGGTTAACTGCTCCTCAGCTCTCTGCAGGGTAAGTCCAGACAGCTAGCAGCTTTTAATGTACACATGTTCCACCAAAACACATTCCTTCCTGTGGCTATTTTCCAGCGTGGCGATTGTGATTGGTTTAAAGAAATGCCAATAAACCAGAGCACGTTTTTCTCCCATCCTTGAATGTTGTGTGGACTAGCCAGACCCTCCTACAAGGCGCTGTGGAGGAAGGTCTGGTCCACATTGACTACCCCTGCACACTGTCTAACTTGCAAAAATAATAGCTGGCAACTTTCTGGTACTGAAACGTTGCCAGCTTTTACATTTATTTTGCAAGTTAGTGTGTGGGTAGTATGTAGTAACTAAGTTGGCGGCTCCTCATCACTGACTATGACATGACAGACAAAAAATATATACTTTTCTTAATTGGCTATGTCAGGGGTTCCCAAACTTTTTCAGCTCAAGAGCCAAAAGAGAAATTTGGTGTCTTTATGGGACCCAAACTTACAAAAATATATCACAAATTGTAGGCGCATTTCTGAGTTTTTTTTCCCGTAAATTTAACACTTTAACCTGAGAGAATATCCAAGTTTTTTCTCTTTTAAATTTAGTTTTTTCTCTGAATATTACCCCCCCTCCACCGACTCCATTTTGTCTTTCCCCCCTACAATGGCCCTAATACACTGTCATATTTCATTTCAATTCATATTTAATGTGCTTTTTTCAATCAAAACAAACAGTGGGACAGGCAGATTTGTCTTTGTTTTTTTTTTTCCTGTCCAAAAAAAACACACATGATACTATTTATATCACTTTGGTGAGTGCATCACTAATAGCACAATGTGTCTTATCACCAGACAGAGTGATGTATTTGTCAGGTTATGCCTCCCATCCCTACTCCTGATACCTGCTTCTTCAGTGCATGACTCGAAAAACCTTCAGTAGATGCTTCTGCATGGGAAACTGCTGTATGTGATTGTCGTGACATATAAGCACAATAAGCTCCGCAGGGTATTAGGGATCCTGGCTGCTGGTTTCCAAATGGATGTCTTCCCAACACAAGAAGACATGTTCAGGATGATTAGCTGTGGAATCCCATGATTAGAGTTTTTCTCAGTTGTTTACAGACATTTTCCTTTTTATCAGCAACACCAACATATTACAGACAATACAACGGGTTGCTGATTAAATTTTCTTGTGGAACAGTTTGTTTCATCATTTTTTTCATTTTAATAGAACAGACCATTCCATTACATAGGACCATACACAAAACAAATAATAACTAGAGAATGCAATGTTAATTCTGGAGGCTGAGAGGCTTACACTAAACTGGATTGATGGCCTGAATGTGTAAGAAGTAGGTGAAGCAGTAAGAATAGTTGGAAAAGTGGGAAATGGGTTGGTCAAAGTAGGAAATCAGCTCTATTGAATATTTTCAAAAGGTATAAATGGGATTTAAAACGTGTAGAAGACTCATACTGGATGAACGACGTGGAACATTTTAAGGTTTGAATGGAATATGAATCAGTAGATAAAGGCATGAAAAAGCAGCTGAAGCAGTATGAATAGAAGGTTGAAAGGGGATAAAAGATGCAAAATATAGAGTAAGCAATGAAAGAATTTCAAATGGGAGTTTTCAAGCAAGTACTTCAATGAGCTTAAGTGTAGGATTTGAGGTTTTCCTTCAATCGTTGGAATGAGGATAAAACATCAGCTAAGGCCCAAGCCTAACTTGAACTATAAGCACTTATATTTTGGAAAAACTAGGTTCATCCCTAGTTTCCTGTTAACATACAGTTACTGTTACTGGCTTTTTTTGGATCAAAAATATCAATCTAACTCCTATTAACACCTGTAGTCTTATAAAAAGTAATTTCTCCTGGTAACTATAACGGATTATAATCTGTTGTAAAATTTTGGAATAAAAATAAAAAGTATTTGCAAATTGCTATTTTCCACTAACTAACCTCCTACAGACCCTCAAATATAAGCAGCCTGTTTACCAGAACTCGGTCCATATCCATGACGTTCCACTTCCGGGATTGTTCATGCACGCCGGAAATTCCACCGGATGTTACTCAATTTGGCCGGATGTCTGTTACCTTCTGCTTTCTTTGTGTTGAAATTTAAAACTGCTTTGAATTATGAGGACTATGGTTAACTGCTCCTCAGATCTCTGCAGGGTAAATCCAGACAGCTAGCTAGACTATCTGTCCAATCTGAGTTTTCTGTTGCACGACTACTTTTGAATGTACACGTTCCACCAAAACAAGTTCCTTCCCGAGGCTATTTTGCAGAGGTGCCGTTGCTCCATCCGGCGCTTAGCACCTTAGCATCGCCCATGACGATTGTGATTGGTTTAAAGAAATGCCAGAGCACGTTTTTCTCCCATCCAGCAATGCTGTGTGGACTCGCCAGACCCTCAGGCAATGCGAGACTAACCTGAACTGAACAGTACTCAGCTATAATGTCAAAACAACCTGTATGTCAGCCTAGTGCAATACATTCCCCATCATTTCACAATCCAGCTGGAACAAAACACAATTATCTTAATCTCCTGAAAAATGTTCTATCTTGCGATTATATACTTAAGAGGAGAAGTGGGTGTGTCTGTGTGTGTGTGTGTGTGTGTGTGTGTGAGGCTGGAAATTCACTGCTCAATTGTCCTTTTTCAAGACTCACTTTGACTTTGCTGTGACATGTCAGGACCTATCCTCTCACCTGCAATCTGTAGCCATACATCACGCAGCCTACAGGTGACAGTTTAATTGGTTATTAAAAGATAATCTGAGGCGCCATTAACCCAGCAAAAAGCAGCCAAGTCTTTAATGTGGTTTCGTTACGCACAGGTAACACAATTGCGACAAGCGTGAGATCACTATGTGTCACCATAGCAGCCTACACCGCACACATGGCTGTTGTTTGACCTGGTGCATGTTACCTAGCAACACACACACACACACACACAGAGGAAAACTCTTTACACAAGAGCAAACTCTCTGACGTCAAAGTATCATATTTCTGAAAGCGGACACTGAATAGTTCGCAGATAAATTATATTACAGGTCAAATGTTGACAACGCCACCTTGGGACTTTCCCCCAAAGAGAAATATACTTTGGGGTTCAAACCCAATTTCTCACTTTTATCTACTTCTTATTCTCTAAACCAGGATTTCCCTCAATCGCAGGAAAATCCACAAATAAAACGCAGAGACATAGATTCAGGAACAGAAATATAATATATTGAGAAACCAGTAAAAAATATATGCAACATAATTAAATCATGATAAAAAAAAACAAATGTTGTAAAACACTAAATGACCATATATAACTAAAGAAAACAAAATATAAAAAAATCTTAAAAAAACAAAAAAACATGGAGGAGATACTAAAAGTGACCTACAGAGGAGCTACAAACTGGAGAGACACCTCAAGCAAGTGGACTAAAAGTTCACACAACACTGCTATCAAAAAGACACAAAACACAGCAAATAAACAGTAAATTGAGATTACAAAGCCATATCACGACACTTTCTAGTTGGAAAGTTGTACACAAAATCCAACTGTATTATACTGTATCACTTTATAATAATGTAAGAAGGTGATGGTGTCCCTTCTTCCGTGGCACACAATGTGCAAGTTAATCCCGTTGCTCATTTGCAGTATACACATGAATACAAACCCACATATTTTTCTTTATCTTTACACACACTTGGTGAAAGGCCCCATTAAGAGAGGATGCAAGAGATGTGCAATTCACGGGACTATCAGCAGCCACAATTCAGCCGAATGTCTTTCTTTCTCAACTCTCAATATCTCTCTTTCTCTGCCATTCCTGTCATCCTCCACCTTCCACTCTCTATTCGCACGCACGCACACACAAATACACAAACATGTTTACTAAGGCAATATCAAGTAAGAAGTAGGGTCATTTCCCCATGGAATAATGATCAGGCAGGAATCAATCAGACTTCTTTTTGGAGCCAGTGGAGTCGCCCCCTGCTGGAAATAAGATAGAATGGTTAGTCTGGTTTGTCATGCACAAACCTGCACTTAAGCATCGGTATGACTTTTCAGGCCCGGAAGATCCCGCTTGGTTGCAAGTCAATAGTTATATTTTCCCACACACACACACACACACACACACACGCACGCACGCACGCACACACGCACACACACACACACACCCCATGAGTGAATAGCAGCAACGTGAGTCATTGGGGAGACAGGCAGACATGCTCACACACTCCCACAACACACTTGACTGTAGTTCCATGTTTCTGCGGTAATGCTTTGTTCTGACCATGTTCTACGAAGTTGATATGCTGTTCCGTGGCTGTCAGAACATGCTGTAATTACGCTGCAGCTTCTCACACTTCACACACCCCGAGCAACAAGATGGAAACACAATTCTATTGCAGCTCACCCCAACAAGCATATTATTAGAACATTGAAGTGACTTTGTTTTCAGTGCTCCTGTCCTCAGACAACCTGCCCTGGTGTAAATGCTGATTACACACTTTTATTTGCAACAAAAAAAACTCTCAAATCAGTACAGTAGTTGGACATTAAGTAGGAATTGTATTCATGTACAGTGTGTTCTTCTTGTTGCCTACATTGGACATTCTCTCACTTGTGGTTCTCTATGGAGCTCTATGTTGCCATGCCATATTATAACTCTCTACCCTCTGTCTAACTGTCTGATATTCTATTTTGACAGAAGTTAAAAGATCTCTGTTGTGCAGGTCTCTCTTTTGGCCTGCGAAGGGTGTACACTCCCATGAACACAAAGACACTTGATGCTTCAGGTTCACTGGGGGAGTGTAAACAGTGTAAAAATGTTCACTCTTAGGCCTAGTCCACACGTACGCGGGTATTTTTAAAAACTGGGTTTTTCCATCATTGGTTCTTAAAAGAAATCGGGAGATTTCTTTTAAGAACCAATGATGGAAAAACCCAGAAAGCCTCCGTTCACAAAAATGCAAAAACCTAATTGAAGCACTGTCAAGAGCATACCAAGCCAACATGCGGGGATATAACCCCAGTCATGCAAAGAAGAAGGTGATGTTGGCCAATCAGAAGCCTGAAAAAAAGCTGTTACCCGAAGACTAGCCACCAACTAGAAGACTGACAGTCTCGTCCAAGAATGGCAACATTGGCCGCAATGGCTGTGTCATGACAGTGTTGGATTTTGTAGCAGTAACTTCCGTAGCGCAATCTGACACCTCCATTCCACAATACAGAGGAAGAGTAACAGTACATTTATGTAAAACGTCCTGCGAGCAAGCCTGTTACCAGCACTATTTTGGCCACGTCTGCCATTGCAAGAAATGTCGCTCTGACAGAAGCTCTGTCAGTTTTCACACAAACAGGGTTTCAAAACATTTCACTGTTTGTGTGTGGACGAAACCCCAGAACGCATAAAAAAAGGCTACGTTTACAAAAAATACCTATGTACAGTACGTGTGGATTTTGCCTAAGTACCACCCTGAATAGGTACCCTCAGCATCAGACTCTCACCCAGTTCTGTGTGAGTGTTTTTTCTCTACACTACCCTGAAACCAACTGACACTAATACATTTGCACTGCTACACGCTGGGTTTTAAGAGGCAGCTTTTTTCACTTGCAACTTTTATATCGGTCCCGTGCAGCAGAATTGTGTCTATATGTGAAATAATACTTTTATTTTTTTTTACACAGTCTCCATTTTGTTAACATCTGCTTCCCTTTAGGGAATGGACTGAACAAATGACGCGTTGAAAGGAGCCAGTTGAGGTGGTTCGGGCATCTGGTAAGGATGCCCCCTGGGCGCCTCCCTAGGGAGTTGTTCCATGCACGTCCAGCTGGGAGGAGGCCTCGGGGAAGACCCAGGACTAGGTGGAGGGATTATATCTCCAACCTGGCCTGGGAATGCCTCGGGATCCCCCAGTCGGAGCTGGTTAATGTGGCTTGGGAAAGGGAAGTTTGGGGTCCCCTGCTGGAGCTGCCACCCCCGCGACCCGATACTGGATAAGCAGACGAAGATGGATGGATGGACTGAACAAATGACAAGAATGGCTACGTATGAGCGAGTCACTTACAGAGTAATGGGGAGAGAGGATATATTTAATCAAGTCTGGGGCTCCTTCCTGATGGCAATAGAGGGGTTGTCTGTCTGAATATAAGGCACCTGTTCTGATCCAATCCAATATAGCGTTTGACTGGTAGAATAATGTAATGCAATGTAAGGCACATGATGTTTTTTTGTTGTTTTTTTTTCTTCTTTCTGTAGTCTTAAAACGGGACAGTGGATGATATAGATGTCTTGTTAGTTGTGATGGTGACATAGGTTGTACTGTCTGTCAAAAATATTAATAAGAAAACCCCCAAAAAACATCTGCTTCCCTGTCATTACATTGCAGAGATCACACGAGGTGGTGCACCTTGTCGCACGATAACCTTAACAATATCCTGTAGTATGTGTGTGCACTGCTGGAGTGCACTAATCATGATGGCTTTATCTATTTTGAGACATACTTGAGCCCATGCAGTGTTCCGCAATAGTAGTCTGTGCAAATATGCAGCTGTAATGTACAGTAGGTTAATGTGTGACAGGTTCATCTCTGGGTCGGAGACACAGCAGCCTGACGTAATGTGGTGAGGATGGGGGAAAGCTTAAATGTCAGTTTTAAACCCTACCATTTACCCAAACAACTATAATCAGCCTGTTTATGCTGACACATGAGTACAGAGACAGACACACACACACACACACACACACACACACACACCGCCACTACCACTCTGTTTCCTGTCACCTTCACACCTGCAGGGTATCCACAGCTTCTTCAAAACTCTGGAAGAGTCCAATTAGATTAGTTATTTTTAATCATGTTAATGCCTTGTTTGTTTTTAGGTTTTTTACAGGAAGCTAAGTTTTCATTTGATGGTTTTGCTTTCCTATTGGAGCAGTGGTGGAAATTTACACAAGTACAGCAGTTTTTTTTTTTTTTTTTTTACAATTTTGAGGTACTTGTACTTTGGGTATTGGAAGGGAGAGAGTGTAATCTATAGTGTTTTTTTTATATTTGGGGCATTTTAGCCTTTATTAGACAGATGCCAGTGTAGATGCAGACTGGAAATGGGGGGAGAGAGAAAGGAGTATGGCACGCAACAAGGGTTGGCTGGAATCGAGCCAAGGACGTTGCGGTTGTGTGGCATGAGCTGTAACCATTCGGGAGTCCAACCTATTTACATTACATTGTTATGAAAAGGCACAAGCTAGCATGCAATTTACAGATGACTCCCCATTTTTAAATAAGAGGGTAGGCCTGGTGCTGGAGAAGAGCATCTAGATGTCCGCCTGGAGAGAGGGGGGTACATAAAGGGTTTTTGGTGAAAAAGAGAAAGTAAAAATAGAGCACCCACACCACATAATGACATCCACAAAGGACGAAAATAGACACACAGTCCTAGAAAGAGGAAGGGGGACCCCACATGTGGCACACGCTTTCTTTCTTTTAGCCATTTCCTCAAGGCCCGTCATTATGCTGTGTGCTTCTGAAACTTGAAATAGCAAATAAAATCCACCACAAAAGCTCCACTGGAAGATGTTTAATGTCAAAAATCAGAGAGGATGACATTAAGGGCACTGTATCCATGCAAGCACAGTTAACTCTGCTAGATAATAACAGCTTTAGACTGGTTATAGCACAAACCTGACCACGATAAAAGCTGAGTGTGAGTCACTGCCTGAAAAACACACAAATAGCAGTGGTAGTAACAGTGTTCATATGGTTTTACAATATTATTCCTTTTTTTATTTTTACTTAGCATCAAGTCATCACTGCGTCAAATTTAAAACCCACAGAATGGGTTAACCCCTCCAAAAATCACCACCTTAAGGTGGCAAAGCTGTTTATGTGGCCCTGTGACCCTAGGAGATGTGTTTTCGGGGGCAATAGCTCCTGCTAGGGTCTCCCAAGGCAATGTGGTCCCAGGGGAGGGGCCAGACTAAATTTGATTCACAAACTCTATAGTCCATATTGACGACCCTTCACTTCCGGGATTGTTCAGGTGCCGCCGGAAATTCTGCTGGATGTCCCTCATTTTGGCTGGATGTCCATCACTTTCCACTTTCTTTGTGTTGGCATTCTAAACTCCGGTGGATTAATGAGGACTTGTCAACTGTTAACTGCTCCTCAGATCCCTGCAGGGTAAATCCAGACAGCTAACTAGACTATCTGTCCAATCTGAGTTTAATGTTGCACGACTAAAACATCTTTTGAACGCACACATGTTCCACCAAAACAAGTTCCTTCCCGAGACTATTTAGCAGAGGCACTGAAAAGGGAAACCAGGGCCCCCTTCTGGAGCCAGTCCTAGGAGGGGAATTTGCTGGTAGTCGGCCACTCGCAGGCATAGGCATTGGCTTTGGGTGCATTGTGAGCCGGCATTGTGAGCCGGCTCTACAGACGTAGAATGTCACCACTCTGGCGGGGAAGGAACCCAAGCTGCTGTGGTAGGTGGAGCGGTACCAACTAGATATAGTTCAGCATAAAGAGTCAAGGGTGCAGCAATAACTGTCACAGCAGTCAGGAAGCTGCGAGACAGCTGCATAATACATCCTGCAAAAATGGGTTAGGGTTTTAGGGTGTGCCATCTCAGGCCCATTTATGGTCAAAATCCTACCCTTTGTGAACATCCTTGCTGATTAAAGTATGTTTCTAGTAGTCTATATCCTTGACGTTCCACTTCCAGGATTGCTCTGGTGCCGCAGGAAATTCGGTCGGATGCATGTCTTTTCGCCAATGTCTGTTTCCTTTCGCTTTCTTTGTGTTGGTGTTCTAAACTCTGGTATAACCTGTCTCTCGTTGGCATGTGTTTTTAGTCTGTTGTCAGTTGTCTCTCCCAGTGTAGTTTCTTCCTACTAATTTTGTTTTGTGCGTTTAGTTTTCCCAGTGTGTTGGATTTTGTTTTGGCTCTTCCTGTTACTTGTTGCCAGATTGCTATTGATTGCCTCTGGACACTTTCAGTTGTAAGCCGTTTTATCTTAATAAATCTCCAAGATCATCTTGCTGCCTCCGCGTCTTACCAGTCTGCATTTTGGTTCCAAACCTGCTACTACTCAAACCAAAACCGTGATAGTCCTACCTTTTGGGGAGACAAATGCTGATAGGTGGTTCCCAAACTGGGCTCATTTAATGATGATTGAAGATAAAAAAAGAACACTACATTTTGTGTCCTTTTCTCAAATTTTTGCTGTCCTGTTGGCAGAAGAGCCGTAGACTGTATTTACTATAATAATAATAATAATATAACTAATATAACTTGACCCCTGATGGTCTGAAGTCTCTAAATTTGTTGCTAGCTGCTTTTTAGAAATAAAGTATAAATAAATAAAGTCACTAAGAGGGCCAGAAAAGTCGCTAAATCTAGCGAGAAAGTCGACAAGTTGGCAACACTGTGGTGAGCTGTAAACCTCAAGTTCAAACTTTAAAATGTTTCTTAAGAAGCCTATTAGTGATGTCATAGAACAATGTCTGCGTATTTTAACAATCCATGTAATCATTCAGTGTTATGTCACTTGAGAGATGTAAAGAACTCAGTTTTGACAGTTTGACATTCAGCAGCCTCCTAACGGAATCACATACAGAATTGCTGCACAAACTCTGCTAATCCCACAGTGATTTCTCAGACTTAGGACTGAGGACAAAGTAACAGAGCCTTCCATCTATCCACCAGATGCCGTCTAACAAGCAGCCAAACCGAATTCCCTTTTAACTCGCCCCTTGTGGTTCTCATGTTTTGCTTGCACAGCCCCCACAGAACAGTCCTTGTGTAAAACAAGCCAAAATACAATACACCCGTACATAAATCTAAGTCTATGTGGGTTCATATACCAAACTAATATTAGCAACTGTAAAAGAGAACATAGGCTAACAATGGTCAACAATAAAACACACAGCTGCATTCTCACCCTGCTGCAGTTAGTTTGAAGTGTGCTATGTTGGAAAATTGTGTTCTTCTCTTACTCACATGTACAAAGTACGCCATCAGGCTGCACCAGAGGCCTGTACTACGAAGCAAGATCAACATGCCCTGGATTTATTTCAGTTACCCGGCTTCACCAAACCTAACAACCACGGTTCCGCCTAAGCTGTGTCACGACGGTGGTTAACAACTAGTTAAATCAACCCAGGGTTTCCCAATCCAGCGGCGCACGCGTTCTAAAAGAGGCGGTGTTTGTGCAGCATGACCAATCACAAACATCTACCAGAGCCGCATATTTTACATAAGAACTATGGGCGCCTGGTTAGCTCACCTGGTAGAGCGGGCGGCCATGTGTAGAGGTTTACTCCTCAATGCAGCGGCCGTGGGTTTGACTCCAACCTGCAGCCCTTTGCTGCATGTCATTCCCCTCTCTCTCCCCTTTCAAGTTTGAGCTGTCCTATACAAATAAAGGCCTAAAATGTCCCCCCCCAAAAAAAAAGAAGAACAAACTATAATTCTACATAAGTATGAAGAACACAGACCCGGTTTTACAGGCGAAACGCAACACAGTCGCTGCTTCCTAAAACAGGAAGGAAAGCTGGCAATAGCTGACACTGTAAATGCGTAAATCACAACGCTTATCAATAACAAGATCTGACCATAATTACACTTGTGCTTTCCATAAACTGCCATTGCTTTAGCCTATTATTTCAGTTGCAACCCTGGCAGTGGTAAGCGATCGTGAGAGCAAATAAAAAATATAAAAACATAATTCAAACTGATGTGGGCAACACACGGCTCAAGAAGCCGACAAATAGCCTATACGTATTCCCTCCGCTGAAAATCTATATCTTTCATAAAGAAATACATCAGGGAACGTTAACGGGGTTGTCGGTGTCTAAATGTTTTAACTTTATGAGCGAACCTGTCACTATCCATACCTAGGACAAGGGTTAGGCATTCAGCATAAGTTACCACGGCGATTTAACCCGGTAACAAGTGATCCACCGTCGTGATACACAAAACCCTGGGTTGAACCTGAAGTTACCTCGGTAACGCCAAATCTTGCTCCGTAGTACAAGCCTCTGATCACTAACGGCGTTGTGTTGTTGTCTGTGTCGTTTCAATTTCAGTTACTTACAATCAGTGGTGGAATGTAACTAAGTGCATTTACTCAAGTACTGTACTTAAGTGCAACTGTTGAGGTACTTTACTTGAGTCTTTTCTTTTCATGCCACTTTCTTTTGCACACAAAACACATGTAGTTTATAAAATCTGACGTTTTATTATAAATGAAACCAAAGCCCAGCCCAAGCCCAAAAGTCCAGCTCAAATGATTAGACCATTAAACACACAACTGTTTCAATCGTTTCCAGTTTCTACAATGTGAGGATTCTTCTGCATTGAGTACCTTTACTTTTAATACTTTATGTACATTTTCCTGATGACACTTGCATACTTTTACCTTACACGTAACATTTTCAATGCAAGACTTTTACTTGTATAGTATTAATTGTGTAGAGTATTTTTACAGTGTGGTATTACTACTTTTACTGAAGTAAAGGATCTGAATACTTCTTCCACCACTGCTCACAGTTTACAGGTACATCGTGTTGTTTTATTCTTGCTCACTCTCCCTCTGTGCCCTCCAACTTGACTTTTCTCCCCCCATGTGTTATTCATATTCCTCCTTGCTCTTTCCCACTGTGCAGGGAATCATGTCAACATGTGTTAACAGGTGCATGTCTTACAGCTACTGACTGGATGGTGAGAGCATACAGTAAATACACACCATTCATTCTGCTTTACCTCCCTGCAGCCCTTTATGTCTCTCTTTACAAACTTAAAGGAGCAAAGGAACTCTTTTTCACACAGCATTCGTCAAAGTGTTGACATATGAGAGCATCAAATATACATTTTAGATGAATGAAATGAGAGTATATCTAGTTTTAACTTTCCCCCGTTGCGCTGTTATATTGTATATATACGGGACGCAGGAGTTTTCTACCCGGAAGTTATTGTGAACAATTTTGTATTCCAAAAAAGAAGATATTCTGACTAAGCTGTTTACATGGCTAATGAGAGTGAATATTGCACTTATATTCCCGTTTACATGTAGCCGTGCAAAATAAGATTTTTTCAAAGTTTACCAGCAGCGGCAGACTTGTTCAACCGTGCGAACACAGCGTCCCTCTTTCATTCCTTCAACCAGCTTTTTGAAAAGGTTGTTGTTGCGATGTGTGCGCATATCCTAAAACCTGTTGATATCCAAGTCTATGATAATGTTTAAAAGTAGCTGTGTTTCTCCTTCTTGTCAGGTCTACAGCCTTGCAAACTGTTGGCTGGTTGGTTTGTGTCCAACGCACAGAGCTGACCGTAAGCTGTACACAGGCAAGAGGCCTAAACTGCAGTAAAACCCAGATTGAAATGCAGATTCTGAATGCCCTATATACATGTCCAAAGAATGCTTCTAAAACCCAAATAATACAGGAATATCCCACGTCTTAATCGGAAAATGCTATATTCGGAAAAATGCCTTATTCTGAATATCCAAACAGAATATGCTGTTTACATGAGCTGATATCATATTCGGAATATTGTCATATTGGGAGGAGAATAGTGGAATATTGGTTTGCATGTAAACATACTCAATGTGAATAGGTTTATATGTCAGGTGTGGGAATCTTTAAATAATTACATTCCACATCAGCTGACTGACAGAAGAAAGACTCTTCAAGTTCAACTCAAGTGAGTCGTCAAAGGTAAACACTGCTAACAAAACACTGAGTGTTCTCTTCTGTTGTCTTAAGAACCGGTTTGAGTTTTAGACGTTTGGAGTGATGATGTCTTGTTGTCAACTCTTAATAAGGCCAGTTTACGGATAAGGACTTGAATCTAAACTTTACAGAAGCTTTTGGATCCTGTTAAGGTAAAGGTTAATTTATCATCATGTATAGAGCTATACTCAACACAAAGGTATAGTATAATGTGTGAGATTACAACACAGTATTTGATCTGTCAGTGTCCTTCATCCTGTGCAGCAGATTATTAACTACAGACAACAGAGATGTGGAAAGATCCACAGCTCAGCATACAGTTGACACATTCCAGGACATTCTCCCATTTATGGAGCAATGACAAGTTTCCTTTGTTGGGCATTTTTTAGTTCTAAGTACTGAACAATGCTCAACAATGAACAGTACATAGTGTGTGCCTCTGAGGTTTGTCACCCTACAACCTTGGAAACCAGGTGCTGCAAAATATTTTTTTTAATTTTGCATCTGAATCCAGATCTGCTTCAAAATACATACATACATATATATGTAGGATAATAGTGACTGGCTGGTGATAGCCATTGTGCAAAACTACTCATGATCACTGAGTTATGGCCATTATAGTCTCGCATTGCCAGACCTTCCTCCACAGCACTGTGTCCACACAGCATACCGGGATGGGAGAAAAACGTGCTCTAGTTTTTTGGCATTTCTTTAAACCACAGTCGTCTTGGGCGGCGCTAAGCCCTGGACAGAGCAAAATAGCCTCGGGACTCCTCATAAATCCACCGGAGTTTAAAATGCTAACACAAAGGAAGCAAGGCAATGGATATCTGGCCAAAATGAGTGACATCTGGTGCAATTTCCGTCGGCAACAGAGCAATCTCGGAAGTGGAACGTCGTGGATCAGCCCGGTCTCACGGCAGTTCGTGTTAATGTCACATTATTTTTAATCTATTGATATGTGTTCATGGGCACATTTTTCTCGTTTTTTATGTGGTGGCCAGCACGAAAATGTGAAGTAATGTATTTCAATGGGAAGCATATTTTGTGGCCACAGCACGAAAATGGTAGGGAGTAGTATAAAGAGCCGAAAATCCACGTAGGGAGGTTGGTCGGGATGGTGGATGGGTCAAACAACACAGGACTTTCTTTTCTGGGTCTGGCAAAGCGAGACTACACACCTACTGACATGTACGCCTTTGCACAGGCGAATGAAGAGTAGGGTTGGGTATCGTTTGGGTTTTTTCCCATACCGGTGCTAAAGTGATACTTTTAAAACGGTGCCGGTGCCTAAACGGTGCCTGAACCCATACTTAAAAAAAGAAGAACACATCAAACGATGTAAAAATGTAATAACAACTTATAACAATAACTTATTTCACCAGTAAATTGCTGTTAAACGACAAAAACAAGCATCAGATGGGAAAATGGTATTTTACAATAACTATGAATGCACCATGAGGCTACCAGTTTCAAGTGAACGCACCGTTTGGGTCATTTTTCCGACAAAAGCAGCTGCAGACTGTTGTAAGTCCCGCTATTGGAATCCTCTATAGTGAAATACAGTCACACTTTACACCGTTTAACGTTAGCTGTCAGCATTTTAACCTTGTTAAATCCAGCTACTATCTAAAGGTAGGATAACGTTACCTGCTGCCAAGTGTAATGTTAACTAGGGTGACATGCAGCGATGTTTCTGTTGCCTCTAAAGTCCCTTTTGGAGTGTTGTTATTCGGTCCGTTAGATGCCTGTCGTTTAGGCACCGGTGCCATATTAGCACCGGGTTTCGGTACTCAACCCTAATGAAGAGAGGTAGTGACTGCGCTGTTGGGAAAAGACAAGAAGTGGACACCTGTCCTGTGCCTCGAATCATCTAGATTCTCTCCACATTAAACACTTAAAGGACAATTCCGGCGCAAAACGAACCTAGGGGTTAATAACGGATGTGTACCCACTCTGTCGTTCTCTGGGACATGCTAATTGATTGTGTTTGTAGCTTGAACGAAGCTAGCGCGGACCGCTGGTTAGCTTATAACGCTAGTATTCGGGGCACAGGGAAAGTAAAAACAAATCGCTATTTATACCATTAAAAAGGCTCAAAATATCACCAAACTTCAATGGTAGCATAGTGAGGGTCCCTACATGTTAACCGAAGCATTGAGAACTTGAAACTGACAGTTTATCGAACGAAGAGCTGCGGGAGCTCCGTGAAAGGGCTACGAGGGAGAGAGAGCTATTTCGCAACAGAGCATTGTACTTCGGGAACCAGTCATGACTTACAGCTGGCGATGCCAATTAAAATCAAAAGCAATTTGCACAATATATCTGAAATAATCGCACCGATGTAAAACATAACTTGTCTAGTTTACTTACTCAGTGTATAACTGTCCATATTGTCCCTCCGGTCTGGGTCGCCGTCTCCAATTTATTTCGGGACATGGAAAAAAGTTGTTCATCAGAGAGGGGGAATCTTCAGACTGTACAAAACACTGCGTCTCTTGGGTGTTGCGACGCAACAGGTCCCACTCTGTGCAACATAGATACTCCTGTTCGGTTGCCATAGCTTCACAATGTGCACAGGAGTGGGGACAAAGACAGACTTAAAGAAGCAAAGTACAAGTTTAGCAAGGCGGTGAAAGAGGCTAAACAACGGTACTCTGAGAAACTCCAACACCAGTTCTCAGCGAATGACTCTGCTTCTGTCTGGAGAGGGCTCAAACAGATCATCAGCTTCAAGCCCAAAGTCTCCCACTCCACCAACGACCGATGCCTAGCCAACGACCTTAACAAGTTCTACTGTCGCTTTGATGGACAATGGGTCAGTCCTGTAACCATCCCCCTCAAAACCTCCCAACAAAGGGTCTTCCCTGATACCATCCCCCGCGACACCTCCCAACAGCTCCAGCTACAGTGCATCACCTCCACCTCCACCACCTTAAAGGTCCCCCCCTCCACCTCCCCACCCACCTCCGTGATGACGCTCTCCATCAATGAGGAAGACGTCAACAGACTGTTCAGGAGACAGAACCCCAGGAAAGCTGCTGTCTCCCCATCCAGCTTGAAGCACTGCGCTGATCAGCTGTCTCCAGTGTTCACAGACATTTTCAACACCTCACTGGAGACATGCCACGTGCCAGCCTGCTTCAAGTCCTCAACAAT
Organism: Sander vitreus; assembly: GCF_031162955.1. NCBI lineage: Eukaryota > Metazoa > Chordata > Actinopteri > Perciformes > Percidae > Sander > Sander vitreus. The sequence goes on from NC_135863.1 coordinate 27,626,249, forward strand.
CATCCCTGTTCCCAAGAAGCCAAGGACCACAGGACTTAATGACTTCAGACCCGTCGCCTTGACCTCTGTGGTTATGAAGTCCTTTGAGCGCCTTGTGCTTTCTCACCTCAAAGCCATCACTGACCCCCTCCTGGACCCCCTGCAGTTTGTCTACAGAGCCAATAGGTCTGTAGACGATGCAGTCAACCTGGCCCTACACTACATCCTCCGGCACCTGGACTCCTGCCTTTAACACCATCATTCCCGCTCTGCTTCAGGAGAAACTCTCCTAGCTTGGTGTGCCTGACTCCACCTGCAGGTGGATCACTGACTTCCTGTCTGACAGGAAGCAGCATGTGAAGCTAGGGAAAGACATCTCCTACTCACAGACCATCAGCACTGGATCCCCTCAGGGCTGTGTTCTTTCCCCCCTGCTCTTCTCCCTGTACACCAACAGCTGCACCTCCAGTCACCAGTCCGTCAAGCTTCTGAAGTTTGCGGACGACACCTCCCTCATCGGACTCATCTCTGATGGAGATGAGTCCGCCTACAGGTCGGAGGCTGACCACCTGGTGAAGTGGTGCAAGCAAAACAATCTAGAGCTCAATGCTCTAAAGACAGTGGAGATGGTTGTGGACTTCAGGAGGAACTCAGCCCCACCTGCCCCCATCACCCTCTGTGGCCCCACAATTAACATTGTGGAGTCTTTCCGCTTCCTAGGAACTATAATCTCCCAGGACCTCAAGTGGGAGCTGAACATCAGCTCCCTCATCAAGAAAGCACAACAGAGGATGTACTTCCTGTGGCAGCTGAAGAAATTCAACCTGCCAAAAACAATGACGGTGCACTTCTACACAGCCATCATTGAGTCCATCCTCACATCCTCCATCACCATCTGGTACGCTGCTAGCTCCTGCAGCTCTTCGTTCAATAAACTGTCGGTACACTTACAAAGTTCTCAATGCTTCGGTTAACATGTAGGGACCCTCACTATTCTACTGTTGAAGTTTGGTGATATTGCTGAGATATTTTGAGCCTTTTTAGTGGTATAAATAGCGATTTGTTTGTACTTTCCCTCTGCCCCGAATACTAGCGTTGTAAGCTAACCAGCGGTCCACGCTAGCTTTGTCCAAGCTACAAACACAATCAATTAGCATGAAAACATGTCCCAGAGAATGACAGAGTGGGTACACATTCGTTATTAACCCCTAGGTTCGTTTTGCGCCGGAATTGTCCTTTAAGCGGCGTGCAGGCCTAAGTTGTAAAATGGCAAGGGAAACCATGCTGTTGCTCATACAGATATTTACACATACAATACATTCAAACTTGCACATGTCATACAACACCAAGGCTGCTAATTCTTGTATTCTCTCACACCATCTTTTTTACTCTTTTCTCTATGTCTGTCCTTTGTCCCTCCTCTCCCCTTCACATGCTTCCTCCCTCTGTCACTCTCTTGGTCAGCAGTGTATAAAAACGGCACTGCTATTAAACCAGGGTGAGGGGAAAAAAGCAGCTCTCACTAAAACCATTATTTGTATAGAAATGCATGGAGGGCTAAACAGAACCTGGAAACCATGGTTAAGACTGGATCAGAGAGCAGACTTAGCACTCAGTCAGGAAAAACAGCAGAGGACTTAAAAAAAAAACCTCACTTTTGACTCACAAATGACAAGCTGAAACACTAGCACTGAAGCTGACGAAATGTGGTCACTGTGGTGTTGATATGACTTACAGGTTTGGTCGTGTCCTCTATTGGTGTTGTGTCATCCACCGCTGGTTATCGTTGCGAATCTTTGGTCTGGACTGGGCTTAAAGAAAAGAAATCCAGTTTGCCTCAGATCTCTGCCATGACAGTGCTGTCTGTTTTGTCATAATCATAATGTCAGTTTCAATGTTAAGGCTTATGGAGACTTTAGTTCAAGTCTGGTATGATGTCATTTCTTTACCATAATTCAGAATCAAATCAGCGATGATTCAATGATGGTATAATTATCCATGTAGTACCTTTAACTATGTAAGCATAAAGGATAATGCTTGCATTGATGTATCCCTGCATATATCATAAAATGAGTGTTAATGTTCTTAAGTCTATTTAAATAACACATTGTCATTATTGCAGTCCATTGCTGCTGTTCGGCGTCACAATATGTAATGTTATTAGTAACTATATTTTACTACAGTAACACACATTAAACAGCAAGTTTGATGGACATTGATTGCACTGTTCCAAAAGTGGTATTTGTGTGTGAGAGCATGTGTTTGTGTGTGTTATGAGTCATGCCTCACACCAGACAGAAAGAGTGGGTTGGTAGTTGGCAATAATGCCATCCGCAGACATGCACACAGAGGGAACTCGAAGCCAGACACACACATATCCTGTAATGGGAATGTAAACCCCTCCACACCACAGAGAGTGGGCAGTGTTTAGACCTGTGGCAACTGCATACATTCCTCAACACTGACACTGGAACACACACACACACACACACACACACACACACACACACACACAAACACACACACACACACACACATCTGGGTTAGACCTAATCCTTTGGTCTTATAATACCATAACTTTAGATGTAGGGAAGGGTATGATCAATGAAACTCATTCTGCCTCCTTCAAAGAGTGGCGGTGGAGGTGATGAGAATATGACGCACATCATAGTTTGAACCCCTCTTCAGTGTTTCCACAGCATGATACATGTGACCAAAAACTACCCGCCTTTTTGTTTCAATTCAATTTTATTTATAGTGTTATCTCAGGACACTTTACAGATAGAGTAGGTCTAGACCACACTCTTTACAAAAGAGCATCATTTACAAAGATCCAACAATTGCCCCCAAGATGAAGGATTTAATGCAACAGTGGCGAAGAAAAACTTCCTTTTAACAGGCAGAAACCTCAGACAGAAAATGGCTCTTGGTGGGCGATCATCTGCCGCTGTCGGTTGGGACACAGACACACTGACACAGATATACAGATATAGAGAAATATGTTTCGTAATAATTATAGCAGTTGGTATGATGAACAGTGGCAATTATAGTACCAATAAACATAATAGAACTATGACTAGAAAAAAATAGTAGTAGCAGGGTGTCAAGCAGGACATCTAATTTCTAAACAAAGCAACCCAAGAAAGAGGTGGAACAGCATCTGATGCAATGACACTCAATTGTGACATTGAAGGATCGAGTAACACTGATGAAATAGTGATAACAAACTGGACTTGAGTAAAGGCTAGAACATGGAGACATTCAGTTGTGTCTTTAATACTTGTACACAATCTAAGTATATACATGTTTTTCTTTTGTGTTTCAAACCAACCTGGAGTTCGATCAACCAATTATTCTACTATGTGTAAGTAGCTTTCTGTATCAAAGTTCTAAACCAGCGGTCCCCAACCTTTTTTTGAGCCACGGACTGGTTTCATGTAAGACATATTTTCATGGACCAGTCTTCAAGGTGTGGCGGATAAACATGACAAAATAAAATGTGGAGCATCAAATTCTTTTGTATTTAATTGTAAGTATAAAAATAGAAAAAAGGGTAGGACCAAAAAAGTCCTTTTTTTAACTTGTTCCTACTCCTTTCTGAACATGGGAATTTCTTATTTGAATCATTTACAATCATTTTGGACGATGAAGATGTGCTGAAATGTACATGTTCTTCTATATCTGTTATTTTATTTTTAAACATGTTCAAAAGAAACTAAACCGATTACTTGTGTACAAATGTACTTAGATAAAAGTACAAAGAAGGTCAGTGGTAAAAAACTCTAAATAAATGTTACTGTGCTACATTTTTTAAAGGGAACGGTCTGCATTACAGCACATATTACAGCAAAAAGTGAGCTGCAAAGGTTAAAAGGTTGTAACCTTGTTCTGCACAACTTGTAATGCACACATGCACACAACACTTTTGCCTAGCAACGTTGACGTTCTCTGGAGAGTGTTACAACCATCACAGTAAAGTGTGTTGTTGTCTCATAGGGTGCTATCACACCTAGAGTATGGTGGACTTGGTGCGATATAAGGGTGAAATTGCAACATTGTTGCATTTTTTCATTTGGTTGGGTTTGCGTTCACACGCACCAGACATTGTAAACACACGTTACGCAGTCAAAACGGTCGCTATTGGACAGAATATCTGAGTAAAACATGCAGACACTTCTGGTCTCAGAAATAATGAAGCAACACCACATTTATAACATCTTGGGTTTTCTGGTTCTGCTTTAGTGTTCCTAATATTTTAGAAAAAGATAAAACAATATGAGCAGCTGACAGTTAGGGTTAGGGTTAGCTGAAGTTATTGTCCCTCAAATCACATATAAGTCCGTAAATTGCTTTTCCGTAAATAAAGGTTGAATGGGTTTTTTTGGTTCCCTTTCTGGGGTCGGACTCCAGAGTTTGAATGAGTTTTCATGCCCCCCCTCCCAAACATCCCAGACTATGCCAGAAATGCTACAGTAGGGTTCGGTTAAAATGGACCAAACTGCTCAGTTGTGAAAGCACCCTAAAACTTAAGAACCAAAGTCCTCCACAATCTGCTCTCTATTCAACGTCTTTGTTTGATAATTCTCAAAGTATAAAATAACACGTCCATTCAGCCTCTCTGTCCTACTATAACCAACAATGTAGCTGTGCCATAACCCATAATGCCGTAATCAGGGTGCGTAATGCCGGGGGTGTGCATGGGATGTCCCCCTTTCTGGTCTACATATCCCCGCCTCTGCTGAATTATTTTTATCCCCGGTGGGGACAAAATGTATCCCACCCCCCCTCAAAGTGATCAATGCTACTTCACCAATAGACCATATATGATACACCTAAAATAGAAGTTAAAACTCAGTTTAAACTCAGTAAAGCGCTGTATTGTAAACAGTCTATAGTGCGCTAGAACTATAAAATCCGAGCGGCAGTTGGCGGTTGTATTTAGCTGCTACAGAGCTCCGGGACGCCGGCTACCAGTGGCAGTTGTTTAGCCGCCAATAGGTGACTGTGAGCCATGGTCTGTCCTTTCAGGGGCCGTGGTAGTGGAGTTTAGCCAGAAAAAGTGAGCTTCATGCGGCTACAGGCACCGTCAGATGACAGTCCTTTCAGGGGCCATAGTAGTGGAGTTTAGCCAGAAAAACTGAGCGTCATGCAGCGATGAAGTTTAGGCACCTAAACGACCCCCCCCCTCCCCAAACAGCTAAGCCTGGCACAGTTGCGACCACAAGCTCCCTTAAATTCGGCCAATAAACATGTAGCAAAGTACAATACTTGATAAAAAAAAAAAATACTTAAAATGTACAATGACTGATTTTTAAAAGAACTCAAAAAATGAACAAGTATACAGAACACTTTGTTGACTTTTTTACGGTAACGAGGGTAAATGTAATGTGTTTCTTTCAGCCCTGCCTCTCAGTGCTCTCGGGGTAAACATAACACTAAGACGCTGGGAACAAAGAGCCGATGTCTCCCGTTCAATCACAGTGTCCTGATGGAAAACACACAGGCTACCAGTTTTTGTAGCTTCTAATACTGCTGTGGAGGCTCTGGCCTTCCTACTAAGCGACCAGTAGCTGTACACACCTGTTACAACTGCACAGGAATGTGTTTGTTTTCACTGTTCTTCAGGCAACTGCCCACTGAATATACAAGCAGTGCTGGGAAAACAACACTATGTTGACTTTTACCTGTGACTGCTGGTGTGAAATGGTAACATATTGTAAATTTACTTTGATACTAAATCCCCCCAAAATATTATATAATCAGTTTGTTTTTTGGGTGATTCATTTGGAATCCACCACCCTTAAGTCCCACTCAGAACAGGAGAGGAGCATTAGACAGACTCCAAGTCTATCTGCAAGAGATTGACCAATTGCTTTAGCCTTTGGACATTGTCGGACACTGTGCAGATGCAAAATACCACAAAACAAAAGAGAAACATAAACACATCAACATTGAAAGAAATAAGAAAAAAAAACACGTCAAAATTCCATGGGGGAAAACGATAATAAAATAAGGTATACTGTATACACAAGGTAGCAATACAAGTGTGTGTGTGTGTGTGTGTGTGTGTGTGTGTGTGTGTGTGTGTGTGTGTGTGTGTGTGTGTGTGTGTGTGTGTGTGTGTGTGTGTGTGTGTGTGTGTGTTGGTTGGGGTCTCAGAGCAACAGTGACTTTATTAAACAATTATGTGTTTGTATTCATGTGTATACTGTAATTGACTAATGGGATTAGCTTGCACTGTGTGTGTGTGTGTGTGTGTGTGTGTGTGTGTGTGTGTGTGTGTGTGTGTCATATAAAATCATGTATTCATTTGTTGTTATTTGTCAATATTTTATAAAGATTTTTTATACAGGATTGTATTCAGGAGAGGCCTACCATATGAGGACATTTTTCATTTGACATGTAATTGATTATCTTAAATCTAACTGGTTGTGTGCAATGTTTAGTTGTTGAGTAATGACAAAAGAGTGCTGTAATTAAATGTTTAAGTTATCACATTACATTTACACACATTAGTTACACAGAACATTTAGGAAATAATGTATTGATATATCTTAAAAGAAACTCCTGGTATTCAAAATTTCCATCTGTCATGTGACTGTAACTGCACAGAGCATTTTGATGTATTATTGCAAGTCTGACATGCACGACGATTGTGTGTGTGTGTGTGTGTGTGTGTGTGTGTGTGTGTGTGTGTGTGTGTGTGTTTTCCCACAGCTGGTGGGGCAACATTCCCAGACAGCAGGTGGAGTGGGAAGAAAAGGGCTACAGAAAACAAATTCCGACCATCAGGTTTGTTTAATAAAGTCACTGCTGCTCTGAGGTTAAGACCCCAACCGACACACACACACACACACACACACACACACACACACACACACACACACACACACACGCACACACGCAATGTGCAACTGTATCTGTTGTATTGATAAAGTTACCATAATTCCTTCCGTCACACACTCCATCAATCCTCTCTCTCTTGCCTTCCTTGATAACACAACGTCAACTACTGAAACCAGACTCCCTTTCTAGTCTTTGAAGTCTGCTGAGACAATATTATTCCTCTAACATGTGCTAATAAGTCCATTAAAGTCAATATTCTCCATGTTGCCACTGTAGTATGCAGTGTAAACAGAACCCCTGACGGCCGGACCTTGGGCTGGGTCCCCAGAATCAGCAGGAAGCAAAACATGTTTCTTGTGTTTCCCTCCAATAATAGAAGCCTGTAACACAGTTTGTTCCCATCTATTCTAGTCTTTTTTGTGTCCAGGCTGTGCTGTTCAGGTGAGCTGCATGTTTAGGATGCCTAAGTTCCTCCGCATAGCCACATTCCATCAGTAGTAGATTCCCACGAGCAGCAGCATATTTCTGTCACAGATTTCTCTCGTAGACTCCAGCAGCTCAAACCGACAGGACAAAGCTTGTAGCGTTACTAATCATCTGCTTTCTGCATAGCAAACGTACTTGTGGCTTAGCCAGTAATGCTCTCATGGTGTGTCTGTCATTGAGATCATTATGCTTTAGAACTGTCACCAGCTTATTGTGTGCACTTCAGTGATGCTGCAGCACCATGTAAACAACCAGGACGTGTTCATGTAACTGTTATTTAAGGTTAAGAGCAGGTGGTGAGGAGTTCTCACGGATGCTGTCATTTTCTGAGCAGTGTTCCATTTGTCAAGTTAGCCGTTAATTAAAATGTAAATGTAAACATAAAATCGGGCACCTGGGTAGCTCACCTGGTAGAGCGTGCGCCCATATACAGAGGCTCAGTCCTAAGCGGCTAAAGCTGGGAATAGCTAACCTATGAAGTGGATTGGCAGCACCAACAAAAAATTGTCAAGCTTAAGGTGACCACACGTTTGAGGTGAAACACAGTCACGCAATCAGTGTGATCCATCAGGACGGACTGATGAGCCTGAAACAACTGGACTGGCTCCAGTGAATAAAGACTTGAATAGGTTGACACACCATGATTCACACACTTAAACACATTCATACCAAAGAGATGTCAGGTCTAATCACTGTTCCAACAGATTCTCACTACCATCTTGTAAAATACGGACGCTTGGTCAGGTGCCTTTGTCGTTGTTATTGACGCCAAAAGTCTCCTTTAGCGTCATATAACTAGCTTTAACTAAACGCGCTTGGTTGGGACTACTGGCGTCCCTTTTGACGCCGTTATGTTGGTGGGTGGGCTTACGTTTCTGTGACACACGGGAACGGGACGGTTGAGTTTAGGAAAAGGTCGTCGGTGGGCTTACGCTTCCGTGACACGCGGGAATAATGGGATGGTTAAAGAAGAAAGCGACTTTAGGAAACGTGCCACGTGGGACACGAACCCCTGGTCTCCTGGGTCAAAGTCCTGTGTTTGACATATCCGATACTCCAACCAACCACCCTATGCGGAATTTCGGAACTTACATACTACTTGCTAAACCCTGTGTAGCTGCTGCTCTGTATGTATGTTATACAAATACGCTGAAGTGCACTTTTTTCGTCGCTTCAGACGCTGACAGCCACTGTCCAAACGTCCGTATTTTACGAGTTCGGTGTGAGAACGGGTTGACTGTGCATGCTGTTGTGGTTTAAAGCCTCCTACCTTGTTAAATAAGACATTTTGATACATTTTATACAGCTGTTAAAAAAAATGTAATAATAAATAATAAAACAACAGTGAAAACTTGTTTAATTTTATAAGTTGCATCCTAACCCATTGTTCAGACTGGTCCTATTTGGGCACAAATCACAACTAAATTACAGCACAAAAGAGAAACCTCAAAAGCAAAGGAAAGACAACGGAACAAGAAAACAAGCTTTCGTTACAAAAACCGGTACCAATGTGATTGGCCAATGATTCTGTATTCAAGAAATGTTAATGTCCCCAAGAATGTGATTATTGTAAAGATGAAGTAGACACAATATAACATTGTTTTATTACTGTTAATACGCAACAGAATTCTGCAAGGACGCTGATAGTGATTATTTTGCTTACCAAACAAATACAGTTAAAATCAGTCTTTATGGATATTTAGGTGTTAATTTATTTAATGTATAAGTAGTATGTATTTTCTTTATTTAATTTTCTTTATTATTATTATTATTATTATTATTATTATTATTATAGTAATAATGAAGTTGGTTTTTGATACAGGATATCCTGTCACCCTTGTCAACCATATACATTTCTGTCTTTGATCTTGGAATTTTCAGACAAAATATCTGGGAATATATTACAATTCTCCAAAACAATAAATGAATGTAAGGAGAGAAACAGGCCGTTGCAGAGTGGTCAGATACATATCTGAGTAGATGTTTACAGATAATCCTCAACATTTGATGTTTTGTTTATATTTTAATGTGGCAAAGCACATTTTTTTGTGATACTGCAAAGATAACATGGGGGGGGGGGGAGCTTAAATGTGTCAGTTTATATAGCTCATGGAGTATCTCTGAGCAGTTTGAGTGGACCCCTCCTTTTTATTCATAAGAAACGTTGAGTGTAACAGTTTTGTTTTTTGGAGCTGAGGGAGACGGGGATCAGCTGTCTAGACTGCAGCCAGTGCATTCCTGCAAGACACTAACACACACACACACACACACACACACACACACACACATACAGACACACAATGTGCAAGCTAATCCCATTAGTCATTTACAGGATACACATGAATACAAACACGTATTTGTTTAATAAAGTCACTGCTGAGTTAAGTTAAAGAGAGAGTAATGCAGGCCCAACCAACACGTTCTCACTCCTAACTTGTCAAAGTTAGGAGCCGGCAGCCTGGTCAATGGCTCTCAGTGTCTGATACCGACACCCGGCACCCTTTAGCGTGTGCACCAGGCTTTCAACTGCTCGACCGCAGCGCAGTAAGATGACGTGATATAAAGCTGCAACAAAGCCTGCATGGGGAGGAGGTAGGGGTGGGTGGATGGGTGTCAGTGTTTTGTTATTTTGTTCCGTCTTATTGTGGTATTCAGCTCTCCTGACCCTGGGCTGACATGCAGCCTTCCAGAACCGCCAGCTGACATGCAGCTGCCCAGAACCGCTGCTAACGTGCAGCCTTGCAGAACCTCCGCTGACGTGCAGCCTTACAGAACCTCCGCTGACGTGCAGCTTTCCAGAACTGCTGCAGACGTGCAGCCGCCCAGAACCGCCGCTGACGTGCAGCCAACCAGAACCTCCGCTGACGTGCAGCTTTCCGGAACCGCCGCTGACGTGCAGACAACCAGAACCTCCGCTGACGTGCAGCCGCCCAGAACCTCCGCTGACGTGCAGCTTTCCAGAACCTCCGCTGACGTGCAGCTTTCCAGAACCTCCGCTGACGTGCAGTCTTCCAGAGTCTCAGCTGTCGTCCAGCCTTCCAGAGTCTCAGCTGTCGTCCAGCCGTCCAGAGTCTCAGCTGTCGTCCAGAGTCTCAGCTGTCGTCCAGCCGTCCAGAGTCTCAGCTGTCGACCAGTCTTCTCGTTTCTACGCTGACCAGTCTTCTAGAGCCTCAGCTGACCAGTCTCCCAGGGCCTTCGTTGACTGTGGCCCCAGAGACTGTGCCGTTGCCCGGCACTTCAGAGACTTTGCTGTTGCCCGACAACTCAGAGACTATGCTGTGGCCCAACACCTCAGAGACTATGCCCTTCCTTAGTACCCCTGAGACTATCCCTGAGACTGCCCTTGAGACCGCCCCAGTGACTTTGCCCTTGTCCTGTCCCCCAGAGACCTTGCCTTTTTTTTTCGGTCAAACCCACTCGTGCCCTGTCGGCACCCCTGTTGACCTCCGTTCCCGTTGCCTGTTTGGCAGTCTCCAGCCCAGCTGACCTGTCGCCTGTCTCCAGCCCAGCTGACCAGTCCCTCCAGAGGGGTTTTACCTTCGCAGCCGGCCTTCAGAAGGGATTCGCCTTCGCCACCGGCCTTGTGATGGGTTTCGCCTTCGCAGCTGGCCGTCAGAGGGGATTCGCCTTCGCCTCCGGCCTTCAGATGGGATTTGCCTTCGCCACCGGCCTTCAGAAGGGATTCGCCTTCGCCGCCGGCCTTCAGAAGAGATTTGCTTTTGCTGCCAGCCTTCAGAAGGGATTCGCCTTCGCCAACGGCCTCCTGAGGGATATCGTCGTCGCCGGTCGCCAGAAGACTTCTCCCGTCTGCGCTGCGCCTCTCTGTCCCTCTCTGTACCACTTATGGTAGTCTTGTTTTTCTGTTATGTTCTGTTTCCTATTTTATTTTGTAGTCTGTCTTGTCTCCCTTGTCTTGTCTAGTTTACTTCCCGTCTGTTTGTTTCTCGCCTTTTTTGATTGTTCTTCCCCACCCTGATTTGTTCCACCTGTTGTATCACATGTACCTTGTTTGTGTTCATTACCTGGTGTATTTAGTTCCTGTTCTGTCTTTGTCTCTTATCAGATCATTGTTCATTCTGTTTGCTGTTTATTCTGTTCCTGTTAGTGCTGTTCAGTATCTTTGTGTCCTGACCTGTCGTGGCTACTCTTGTCCTGCTTCCTGGTACGCTTGCCTTGTAGTTATTTGCGAGTAAGTTTTGCCTACCTTTGGACTCTTTTGTTTGAAGTTTTGTTAATACATTTTGAACTTTGTTTTGAACTGCATTTGGGTCCAAGCCTTGCTAATTCCAGCTGAAACGTGACAATGGGTCAAAAAAATTACAAGACTTTTCCTCAGGAGAGTGCTGTTCATGTCCTGTGTGAAACCAAGTCAATGTTGACTTATTTTAACCCATGTTACATATGTGACCTACATTAAGTTACACTACAAACCAAACCACAATCTTTTTCTAAATCTAACAAAGTAGTTGTATGGCCTAAACCTAACCAAGTAGTCCTGCAAACTTATTTTATCCCAAATCATGTTGGCTAAGTTTGTCAGCGAGTTGGACCTGCCGAAGCGATACTGTCGGGGCCATCTGAGAGTGCGTGAGAGTGCTACTTTCATAACACCCACTGTGTTATATTCCTATATGGCGAAAGGGTGAAAACGTTATAATTTGTAACTGATGGTTAAAATGGCTGATTTTACTACTACTTGCGTCCATAAATGTAGGCTGTATGTTACAAGTTTGGAGTCCCCAAACCCAAGTTATTAATCACTATGACATTGTCAGGTTTTTTCTTTTTCTTAGACTTGACAAAGTGCCTCCAGAGCAACTGAAGACATAACCCACTGTTAGTTAACTGTTTTCACAATTAACTAACTTGTATGTGTAAAATTGGTTGAGTGGACAGAGAGCCGTTGTAACAGGCCTTAAGGCCTGGCAGCTATGCAGCAGGATGTCAACACAAGTTTTGCAAATTTGCATATTAGCAAGAGCTGTGTTGACTTCTACCGCCCCGCATTCATAACCTTGTTAACAAGCCTTAAGGCCAGGATGTTCCAGTAAAGGAAAAATTGTGTTGACATCCCGCTGCACAGTGGCATAGAGAAAGACATCACCATAATTGTTCCAAATTTGCATATTGGCAGGAGCTGTGTTGATCCCCGCATTCTCAACCTTGTCTGTCACTGTATGTTCTGATCACTAAATCTGTACGACCGGTTGAACGTGCTAAACTGTCACTCTGTCTGTCTGTCACTTGACTTATCGTCAATGCAGTAAACCAAACTACTGTTGTGACACACTGAGCATGATCACAGTGTTATGTATATACCTATAAATAGATGTATTACATTTTCCTTGACATGTAAAAAATGTTAATTTGGACAGCAAGTACCATATTGGTAGGAAATGTATACCATTTGGCAAATGAATATATCTTAATAAAAGCTGAAATGGAAAACTAAAAGGTGTGCGTTTTGCTTTTGGTTGTTTTCTATACTTGCCTGGCAAAGACACTGAGGACTCAGGATTCAGATGTGGAAGAGACCTGAGGTGGTGCGGAGCTAGCGGACTAGCGGGCAGGACGACGTGCAGTGGGACTGGTTTGGACAGCGGAGCTGGACCCAGGATTAAGGGGCAGCTGGACAATTCTCAGGGCTCACAGATTTGCAGAAGGGCAAAAACACGTTTTGACTTCCTATTTAGTGCAATAGAGGGACCACGTGATACTCTGAGACTGCAGGCTGGGTGAAGAAGGAGCTCCAGAGGCAGGTGCGTTGAAACCCAATTTGATAATTTTTTAATTGGTATAGGAGGCTTAAGAGCTGGGGAATGAAGGCTAGGCGGAGGAAGATGATGGACTGCTGATCCCCAGGAGAGATCCAACCTGCACCAAGCTGCTCAGCATGGTTGCAGAGTTAAAGCAATCCTTAAAAGAGGAGATGATACAGTGGATTCCTGCCCCGAACCACGGTGTGGGACAATCATTGACACCCCTGGCTCAGTCATCCCTAGATGGACAGGTTTCAGGGGCGAAGACTGGAGAGATTTCAGGGGGCCTCGCCGGGCCCTGCACAACCAGGTCAGAACAATGTTGACCCGCCTCGTAGGTCAACAAGAAGGACTTTAGGAGGTAAACCAGATAATTATAGAGAAACAGTCTGTTCTTTGTAGAGGTATTACAGTCTTTACCCTGTCACGCGGGGAAAGGGGAAAGTGGCACCCGTATTGTCCTGCTGACTCTTCCTGGTCGGTGCGTCAGTGCAGTGCCGGTGGCCAGGCGTACTCCTCGCTGTACGACAGCCTGCTCCTGTATCCTGGGTCCAGCTCGGTTATCCTTCGCACGTCTTGCTGCACGTCGTCCTGCACCCCCCAAAGGGTGCCTCTGCAGTTCCTGACTGCCCGCTAGCCCTGCACCACCTCAGGTCTCTTCCACATCTGAATCCCTGTTCTCAGCCCCAGAACACATATGTAGCTCCCATCTCACCTGATTAGGAGATGCACCTCAGGTGTGGTTGGAGGTTTCCTCAGCGTCTTGCCAGGCAAGCATAAAAAACAACAACCAAAAGCAAAACACCACACTTTATACAATAAAAAATATGAAGAAAACAATAGCTGCCTGGCTACACTTTCCAGGATAAGGCCTACCGGATGTGTGTTGCCATTCCCCAAATCCCTTTGCTACAGGGAAACAACAACAACTTTGAGCTAGCAAACTACACACTCAAAATGGCACGTTTAAAGAAAATTTGGATCGTCCAACAAGGCAGGCCTGCTTGGTTGTTTCGGTGAATGATTTTAAAGATTTACAAAGAATATGTTTATGGCATTTACTCTCTAACTGGGATGTTTTGGGACCGATTATTGGGTATTGCTGTGGACGAAGTACACACAGAGTAAATTACGTTTAACCATGTATCCAGCTAATTTAAATAGCTCACATTACTGTATTGTGTGAACAGTTAACTTCATTTAATATTGAATGTGGCGTTTTCTTTTGCAGTGTGAAAGTGTTTCATCTAAACAAGTTCCTTCTGAGACTATTTTGCAGAGCCACCGTGGCTCCTTCCGGAGCTTAGCGCCGCCCAAGACGATTGTGATTGGTTTAAAGAAATTCAAACAACCCAGGGCATTTTTTTGTCCCATTTTAGAATGTATGTGTGGTGTAGCCAGACCTTACTCCACAGCGCTGTGGAATTAGGTCTGGCAATGCGAGACTAATATAGGTGTGGGGGCTTCTTTGTGCTAATCAGACCAAAAAAAGGATTTGTCCATAACCATATATTTCTGGGGAAAAAGGTTGTGCACACACTCCCGATCTCCTTACATATAGATCACACACAGAGCACTGAAAGCCATAATGTTTCATCAGTGGACAATTAAGGGTAGCATGATGAAACACACCATAGAATCTGTGTAATCTACACAGTGCTATTGCAGCTACACTTAGAAGTGCAGTCGGAGTTTGAAGTGATTTGCAGAGTTAATGCAGCCAATGCATCATCATCTAGAGAATTAAATTACATGTTAAACACAAACTGTCGGGTTTGATCTTTTCTATAATCAAAGGTGCAATCAGTAGTGTCTGATTGTCCTAAAATAACTGATACTGTGGTTAAAAATAACCACAATATCAGGGAGATTTGCAAATGTTGCTGATGCCATTTACTCCCCAAGTGATTGCTGAAATTTTGAAATTCCAAACAAACAGTTGGTTTGGCTCCGTATATTTCCTGGGAATGCAGCACACTATCAGGCTCACTAAACTACTCACCGTGCTCTCTGTGCTTGGTTTAATTTCTGTAAAATTCCAGTGAACATTAGGCCTTAGGTTCTTCAGTACTGATGCTGACATTATATGTTTTGGTCAGAAAAGCAATTTAGGGAGTGAAATCGTTGACAAATCTTATGAAACCATGTGACCATGATGGCTTCTGAACACTTAAAAAAAGGAAGCTGTTTATGTTCACAGAATGACACTATTCAGTTAGCAGTAAGATAGCATTTATAGTTTCACACATTATTTAGATAACCCGTTTTTCAGCACAAGAGGAGTGGAAACCAGATTAGTCCTTTTTACAAAACTCCTCATAATGTCTCATCAAGCTCTCTGGAAAGTAGATTTCACTATAGTTCCTTTAAATAAATTAGAAACATAGCATCTTAGATGATAGAAGTCACCAACAGGCCAGTATGGCTATATATAAAATTCATCACTTTCATGCACAACCTGAGCTGCTGTCAGTCTCATTTTACTTCTTGCAGTTTTCACTTACACAGAGGTACAACGTTAAGTCATTACATAAAGTATGTCCCCTACTCTATAAACACCTCTGTAAGAGACACAGAGTAAAGTATCAGTGAGGCACACATGTTCCTGCTTGGCAAACACACACACAACAATCAGCGTACATGAAGCTCTGGCTGCAGTTCAAAGGCTCAGTGAGCAAAGGCTCACATCCTGCAGTGTGCATAATTGTGTGTGTGTGTGTGTGTGTGTGTGTGTGTGTGTGTGTGTGTGTGTGTCAGCTTTTGTGTTGCATGCAAGCAGTGTGTAGTTGTAATGGCAGCAGGCGCCTTCGTCCCAGCAGTCTGACAGGCTGTCAGGTCTGACAGGATTGGCACACACTAGAATAGAAAGACAAGCAATTAATGCAATTACACATGAGGGAGGATTAATTCTTCCCACATGAGATCTAATGTCTCTGAGTGCATGAGTATGTGTGTGTGTGAGTGTAGACAGACAACATCCTTTTGGACGGCACATGTTGTATTGTTTAAAAAAAAAATGTAATAAAATATATTACATACAATTATTTCATGTCTATTTTTTTATTTAAATATTGCTGTTTCATTTAATTATTCTATTCATGCATGTAGCTTCTTGTAATATCTCTGATCATATATTTCCTAAATTATTAGCTTCTTGTTGTCCAGATCGGCCATGTTTTGTTCTTCTGTGAGGGAGCTCTGTAACATAAAGTTAATATAGTTTCACTTTGGATGGCAATGTCATCTACTGTTACTGTTGTCAGTGTTTTTCTGCCGGCCTCACCTAATTTTACCATCCTGCTCTCATCCACTAAAATACAATCTACAGTCTGCTTGAATCCATGTAATTGCAGCTTTAGGTCTGTCACTTTTTATTCGAAATTCAAACGCTGGTTTAAAAGTAGTTTATATTTGAACTGTAATAACCTGTTAAAATTAAACATTTACAGTCTGTGAGCGCAACAGATTGTTTGTTGTAGATAGCCTTTTTTTGACATATTGCATGCCCTACTCTATCAGTAAACTAATGTCTACCATACACTAGAATACTTTGAACAGACTTTGAAAAGACTAAAGTCTGACACCGTCTCACATCTAAAGACAGTCATCTCACATCTAATGTTAAAGACAGACATAAACTAGATTCATTTTTAAAAATGTAACGAGCAAACTAGCTACTACTAGCGTAAGCTGTTCATTTAAGGGAACGTTTGCCGATTTTCTGTTCTGCAGTACATGCAGATTAATGTCTCCAGTACCCGCCGGTAAAGCTCCCGTTGGATGACCTGCTTCAGAAGGGTTGAAAATCGGCAACTTTCAGTCTTTAGTGTTTAGCGCCCCGCCATTGCAACCATAAACAACACTGGCTCTAGCCGTTTGCTGCTTCCTGTTTGGTGCTGGAGGGAGCGCAACCATTGGTTGTCGACAATGTTCACATGATTTAACTTCACTACCAAGACTTAAAACTTACGATAATATCAAACACGTTTGATTGTCAAGACGGGAAAAAGCATGACTTGGACTGAGTTTTATAACCACCTTACACCAAACGATTGAGACGACCAGAGCACGCCCAACTCTAGCAAGACTCTCAGGATTTCATTGCAATATTGGTCAGTTGGTATTAGTCTGCGACAGTGGAAACGGTCGAAAAGTCGTTTGGTGTAAGGTTGTCATAAGCTAGTAGGCCTAATGCTATGTTATATGGAGTTGTTCATGTGCGGTCATAGGGTATTGTGAGCTCTTTAAGATATGATAGTGCCTGACCATTAAGAGCTTTGTAGATGAGGAGAAGGACTTTAAATTCTCTTCTGGATATTACAGGGAGCCATTGCAGAGAAGTTTATACGGCAGAAATGTGATCTCTTTTCCTAGTTGTTGTCAGTACACGTGACGCAGCATTATGGATCAACTGGAGAGTCTTAAGGGACTTATTGGAGCAACCTGATAATGGATAAAGAATAACATTAATTCAGCCTAGAATTAACAAATGCATGGGCTAGTTTTTTCTGCATCATTTTGAGACAGGATGTGCCTGATTGATACAGACATATAAACAAGACAAACTAGTAAAAAAATAACAACATATGCATCCAAAACCTGCCATTTGAAACTTTATTCAGGCCAAAGAGGTCACATCCAGCCCCTGTTTAGTGACTGCAGTGAATCTGAGAAATGCTCCTCAGCATCTGGCATCACTGCTAATGAGGAAACTGTTGTTACCTTTCTCCAGTGCTCCCGGGGGCTTGGGGCTCCGGGTATGATCCATACTTGCCAGAGACAAATGAGATTCTTTAACAGGGCTGGACAAAAGCCCTGAGAGCACACAGAGCAATAAAAAATATGGTTGTTGAATCTCTGCTGGACACTGAGCCAAACACTGGGAGTAAAAGAAAAGTAACTGATCACCCTGTGTGTGTATGTGTGTGTGTGTGTGTGTGTGTGTGTGTGTGTGTGTGTGTGTGGTGCATGGTGCATGGTACATGGTACATGGATTGCTAAAACAGCCATCATGGTCCAGTTCCAAAATATGAATAACTATGAAATGTGTTGTGAAATTTCTCTTTAATGCATTCCTTCTGGTCCCCTCAGCTTCAGGTGAAGTGGTGCAAAACTGATGTTCTGAAAAGGGGTTTTAAAACTATGAAATCCTTAGCCTTATGTAGATTGGTATTCCTCCTCTGCATGTTGGAACAATTGGGGAATTATTGTAAACATTGGTTTGGATTAAAACACCCCTGGGGAACAAACACGTGTTTCCTGCATAAAATGTTTGTGTGTTGTTGTTTCGCCAGGATGCAAACCCGCTTCCCGGTTTGAAAGTAATGTTTTATGACCCCACCTCCTCCCTATGTGGCCCAGATCATTCTTATACAGCAGCACTCAATGTGGTGTATACAGCAATAAATACGTTGAATACATACGAATTACAGTGCTTTACTTTCCATGGCTGTATGTCCGAATGATTCATGACAACAGCCAACAGAATGCTGTGTGGACTAGCCAGACCTTCATCTGCAGCGCTCACTATTAAGTGATAGAGTATAATACATCAGTCAGGTTCTGTGTAGAACTTGTTAATTTCCAACTAGAAAGTGTTGTGATCCCTGAGCCTCTTTTATTTTTTCCCCCCCTGTTTTTTTCCCCTTCCTGTCTGTCACTAATGGTCTGTCCAGTGTGTGTGTGTGTGTGTGTGTGTGTGTGTGTGTGTGTGTGGTGCATGGTGCATGGTACATGGTACATGGATTGCTAAAACAGCCATCATGGTCCAGTTCCAAAATATGAATAACTATGAAATGTGTTGTGAAATTTCTCTTTAATGCATTCCTTCTGGTCCCCTCAGCTTCAGGTGAAGTGGTGCAAAACTGATGTTCTGAAAAGGGGTTTTAAAACTATGAAATCCTTAGCCTTATGTAGATTGGTATTCCTCCTCTGCATGTTGGAACAATTGGGGAATTATTGTAAACATTGGTTTGGATTAAAACACCCCTGGGGAACAAACACGTGTTTCCTGCATAAAATGTTTGTGTGTTGTTGTTTCGCCAGGATGCAAACCCGCTTCCCGGTTTGAAAGTAATGTTTTATGACCCCACCTCCTCCCTATGTGGCCCAGATCATTCTTATACAGCAGCACTCAATGTGGTGTATACAGCAATAAATACGTTGAATACATACGAATTACAGTGCTTTACTTTCCATGGCTGTATGTCCGAATGATTCATGACAACAGCCAACAGAATGCTGTGTGGACTAGCCAGACCTTCATCTGCAGCGCTCACTATTAAGTGATAGAGTATAATACATCAGTCAGGTTCTGTGTAGAACTTGTTAATTTCCAACTAGAAAGTGTTGTGATCCCTGAGCCTCTTTTATTTTCCCCTCCCTGTTTTTTCCCCTTCCTGTCTGTCACTAGTCTGTCTGTTCAGTGTGTGTGTGTGTGTGTGTGTGTGTGTGTGTGTGGATGTGGCTCTCAGGTCTCCTCTCTTTCCTCATCAGATCACCTGTGGTTTCCTACACACCAGAAGTGGATTCCACTAATCAACCCCTGCAGTAATAAACACCGGCTTCTTCACTCAGTCTGCGTCAGATCCTCCGTGGTGCACACACACACACACTACGGCCTAACCAGTCTAGTGTTGTTCCTTCCCCCCCCTGTCTACAGGACTTCATCCTTGAACGTTCTTTGTTAATTGTTAAATTAATCTCTTATGTTTATTCCTAACAACTGCCTCTGTGTCTGCTCCTGGTTCCTAGTGTGACTAACCTTGACAGAAAGACTATTAAGCAACAGGCAGCAATCCATGATGCAGACCCTGTGATGAATGGGTTGAAAGTAACACAGGCTGCACACATTGTCTCTTAAAAGAAAAAAAATAGTCTTGCCGTAAATACCTTGTGCCTATGACATGGTGAGACAAAAACAGATTGGCAGGTTTTTTTAAAGGGCAGAGTTAAAATACAAATGCTGATCATGTTGAGGTAATCATGAGTGAATGTCATAGCAGAAGGGGGGGGAATACCCACAGGACCTGGACTGCCAGACATGTGGAAGTGATCAGGGAGCTGCTCTGCACTGGGGAACCCGACTGGATCAATGTCACCATCTGTGTGTGTGTGTGTGTGTGTGTGTGTGTGTGTGTGTGTGTGAAGAGTCAAGTTACCACAGAGTGATGCTTCACTGGCTGCATACATTACAGCTTAGATTCATTCTTCCTGAATGATGCTCAAAGGTGTGTGTGTGTGTGTGTGTGTGTGTGTGTGTGTGTGTTTATAGCATGAATGTGTTCACTCACGTGCAATTTGAGAGCGCAATATATTTCAATCCACAGCTCCACCATACACACAACACAGATACAGCTTAAATCATGTGGACTAGCCAGACCTTCCTCTGCAGCGCTGTGGATGAAGGTCTGGCAAAGCGAGACTAGACGCATAGTAACAACAGAACAGAACCACGACACAGCTGGAATGCGCCAGGTGGAATTCCGGGGTAACGCGTACAAGGAAACTGACTTCAGTTTCTAGTGGTAGATGAATGTATGAACATCTGGTCAGTTATTCTATACCAGGCATGTCCCAACTATTCCATAGAGGGCCATGTGGCTGCAGGTTGTCATTCCAGCCGCGCAGGAGCACACCAGGCTTGACTCATTTAATCAGTGGTGGAATGTAACTAAGTCCACTTACTCAAGTACTGTACTTAAGTATACATTTAAGGTACTTGTACTTGAATCTTTTCTTTTCATGCCACTTTCTACTTCTACTATATACAGACCTACAAGTCCAGCTGAAATGATTAGACCATTAAAGGGGTGGTTCAGAATTTTGGACATAATACCTCATTTCCAAGTTAGCCAGTGTGTTATTTATCAGTGGAGATAGTTTTCAACACTTTTCATCCAGTCCTTCCAGTTGCAGAGTTCGCTGGTGCTAGGCTAGTGCAAGTCAACCGTAACTGCTAGCCTGCCATTAAAAACAGTCTTACCCACTCCTCAGTACACCCAAGGCAAATAAATTATAACGCCAGACTATCGATGTATATGTCTGTTGATAGAATAATGTTAGAAATAAAACTACCCTTGCATCGCAATGATCGCATTACATTTTGAGGGACTAGTTTCTCAGCAGCGGCGGAATTTTACTTTGCTCCGGTTAGTAGTACTGCACCGAAAAGTAAACAGAGAAGCGCACTCCAGTTGGGACGCCTAGTAGTAGCCTAGTACATTGGTATTGAAGCATTGGATTGGAAACTAAGGACTAGGCAACATGGTGTTTCAGTGTGCATTTAGAAATTGTAAAAATAAATCAGATGGGCACCAAAAAGTTTCCACAAATTTCTTGATCTTTTTGTGAGATCAAGAAAGGAACCAACTGTTGCTTCTTGTTGCTGGCTTGGACATCAAGACACCGGCGGAGACTGTACTCAAGTTGCGAATTTGTAGTGATCATTTTAGACCAGACGACTTTGAAAAACCCCGCAATCTAAAGGACCACAAGTCACTGACAACGAATGCGGTTCCATCTGTCTTTTCCAGATGCACCAACAGCTACTGATGAACAGGTACACAACTTTTGGTAGGCTACCCTAGATAATAAAGCTAGCCCCTTTCATAACATTAGCCTAGCTGCTACTGATAGATTGAGACTTACGTTAGTGGAGATAACGATACAGTTCAATGCATTGTGGAGAGTGACAACGGCAGGTAAATAAACCTGCGTGATTGTCATGTAAACAGGCTTTCTTGGTAGCCTAGGTAATATCACTCCGCCGCTGCTGTAGCCTATGCTACCAACTACAGGGAACAAAGTATAACTATTGCAATGCAATGCAAGAGTAGTTTTATTTCGAACATTAGTCTATCAACAGACATTTACATCCATAGTCTGGTGTTATAATTTATTTGCCTCGGGTGTACTGTGGAATAGGTAAGATTTTTAAGGTTTTTAATGGCAGGCTAGCAGTTACTGTTGACTTGTGCTAGCCTAGCACCAGCGAACTCTGCAACTGGAAGGACTGGATGAAAAGTGTTGAAAACAGTCTCCACTGATAAATAACACACTGGCTAACTTGGAAATGAGGTCCTATGTCCAAAATTCTGAACCACCCCTTTAAACACACAACAGTTTGGATCCTTTCCAGTTTCTAAAATGGGAGGATTTTTCTGCATCGAGTACTTTTACTTTTAATACTTTAAGTACATTTTCCCTGATGATACTTACATACTTTTACCTAAGTAACATTTTCAATGCAGGACTTTTATTTGTAACAGAGTATTTTTACAGTGTGGTATTGGTACTTTTACTTTACTACTTTACTTTTTAAGTAAATGATTTGAATACTTCTTCCACCACTGCATTAAATCAGCTAGTCTTTAAACAGTTGATTAGTCTAATCAGGTGTGCTCTTGATTGGCTTTCTCATTGGCAACAAATCTCATGTGCAGAGCAAAACCAACAATGAGTTGATAATTTAATGTATTTTATTTGTCCCCACAAATTACATTCCAACATAAAAAAGGTTTGACATTTAAACATGGATCCAAAAACTGTTTCTCACACACACACACACACACACACACACACACACACACACACACACACACACACGTATCCACATAGGAAAAAGCTCTACCCTGGCTTGGATCCATAATGACCCACTGTGACATATACTCAAACCTCCACCCCCCCCTCTCCCCTCTCTCTCCTCCTCTGCTGTGGTGACGTGTGTGTTGCAGGAATCCCCTCTTGGCTCTCGTTCACGTCTTTAGCCAGCCATTAGCTGTGGTCTGGCAGCAAGGCCCTGTGACATTTCTTCCATGTCAGAGCTGTTGCGCCATAACAAGCTGAGCAGTGGATTTACTGCCAGAGCCTCTTTGTAGACCAGCCAGGCTAATGGAGAGGAGGCCAGCTCTGGAAAATACCCCAAGTTCTGCTGGAAAAGCCTCCTTGGACACGCCTGCGACTCTCCAGGGATAGGAGAAGCCGAGAGGGCGCCCGGCCTGGCTCATGTTATGCGCTGGTGTATGTGTAGAATGTACGGCTGAGTTGAATGAATGAATGTGTATGTGTGTGGTTGCTGAGAGAGGATGTGAACTCAGGAGAGAAATAACTGTGCGTCAAACTCCTTTTTCTCTGTTTGTGCCTCGTTTCCCCTGGCAACAGTGAAAACGTTTACTTTTTTTTGGCTTAAAGAATCCATTCAGTATTCCTTCGAGCACATGCTGGGCAGGAGAAGTGTGTGTGTGTGTGTGTGTGTGTGTGTGTGTGTGTGTGTGTGTGTGTGTGAGATTGGACACGTGCTGTTTACAGCGTAGTAGTCCGTCCTGTATGTCATGTGCAGGCACAGCACTGAGCTCATGTGGAGTCGATTTGACAGTTTTCCCTCCGGAATGATGACAGGAATGATGGCCAAGAAGATGATGAAATGATAATGGCTTTACAGTGAAATCACTTTGTGCCTCAGCTGAAGTGATGAGCAGCCGTGGTTAACACCCTTCAGCCGTGACACTGTCCTTTCTGGCTCAGTGTCCACAGGACGTTCCTGCCTGTGCCCTAACTGTACAGGTCCGCCAGCAAACAGAAGAGACTCTTACTGCAGCCCACATAGAGTTCCCCTCATTTAGGGC
Organism: Sander vitreus; assembly: GCF_031162955.1. Taxonomy (NCBI): domain Eukaryota; kingdom Metazoa; phylum Chordata; class Actinopteri; order Perciformes; family Percidae; genus Sander; species Sander vitreus. The sequence goes on from NC_135863.1 coordinate 27,649,944, forward strand.
CAGATGTACGTACATTTGCAAATGTAGCGTTATCAGCGCACGCTGTGATACTTCAGCTCACATCGTATTTACCAAACCTGCAGTTCATCGGGTAATCAGCGCCTTTCAATCTCAGCAACTGACTCGGACCAGAGCAAACAAACTATAGGTGTGAAAACGCCCTTAGATTGGTTTCTCGTGCGCACCAGAAAGTATCTAGTGCACACCAGAAAAATAAATAATTCCCCATGTCCCTTTAGGGGCTCCGTAGAAATTAGTACACATAAAAATAGCGGACCCTCTGACCATTCTGATACGTTGATTTGAATGGGAATGGCCTTTCTATCTATTTAATTTCTATGGCTTAAAACACTGACCAGTCCCTGTCATCCCATCATACTGTACATGTCATGTGTTAACTTTCCGTGGCTGTTTATGTTGGAACATGGGCAGTTTATAAAGCTCAATGTGAAAGGATGCATGTTACACTAAGTCTTGTTTCTGTTCAGACAAATGTGTGCCAGCGTGTACTTTAGTGTGTATCCATGAAGCCTCCCTCAGGCCCACAGGATGGGGGTCTACTGGTCATCTGAGTCTGCAGGAAACCAGTGATCATCCACTGTCACGTAGGGAAGCAAGAGGCACAGCAGGGCTGACAGTTGAAGGTCTGGGTCAAGGATTGGTGTCAGAGGTCTGATGGAAGGTGCAGGCACACTAAACCCCAGCTGTGTTGTGGTCAGGCAGCGTTTGCCAGGTGCTGTTGTTAAATAACGGCTGCTGACTGACGTGTTGTGTGAGAGAACCAAGGATCACCAGAATGTGTGGTTGTGAAATATATAGGCCATAAAATAAATGGGGCTCACGTGTAGTCCACAGCTACACAGCTTTGTGTTTATATCACCCAACGCATGATGGAAACTGTAGTGCCACAACTTAAAACATTGGAGAAGAAAAACGAGAAAAACATTAGGAGTGATGAAATCTATAAGAAACATGTTTTTTTTGGTTTTTTGTTCCTCCATTAATTCATATAGACATTTGTGGCATGTTAAAACCACCTGTGGACATACAGGCAAAAAACGACATTTCAAATTGGTATTTCAAACCAAATAGTCATAGTCTCGCATTGCCAGACCTTCCTCCACAGCACCATGGAGGAGGGTCTGGCTAGTCCACACAGCATTCCAGGATGGGAGAAAAACGTGCTTTGGTTTATTTGCATTTCTCAACCACAATCGTCTTGGACGGCACTAAGTGCCGGACGGAGCCTCAGTGCTGCTGCAAAATATCCATGCTCAAAAGTTGTTTTAGTCATGCAACAGAAAACTGGACAGAGAGTCTAGCTAGCTGTCTGGATTTACCCTGCAGAGATCTGAGGAGCAGTTAACCATAGTCCTCATAAATCAACCAGAGTTTAAAATTACAACACAAAGAAAGAGGACGGTAACATATCACCGGACATCCGGCGGAATTTCACCAGTCCCGTGCAATCCCGGAAGTGGAACGGCGTGGACATAGACTACCCAGCTCATAATTATATGCATGCTATGTAGTGACTGCTATGTACCCTGTAAATACTGAAAAATCTCCAAAAACAGTCAAAGGTTTAATTAGAAGTAAGTTGAAGCAAATGTGGTAATAGAAATAGTAGTAGTTGTAGCAGTGATAACACTAAGAATAAACAGATTAACATGGAACAATCAAACAGCTGTATTACAAAAAACTGCAGCGCACAGTCAATAAATCATCCCAGATTATTGACTTCTCCCTCCCATCAGTTGAATCACTATATCACAAACTCACAATCAAGAGCAAAACAATCTCAAAATCAAATCATCCCGTTTTTTAAGATCAGTTTTTGGCCCCACTTCAATAACACTAATCCACTAATAAACACTAATCCTGACAGATGTACTGCAATTAAAAAATATTTTCAACAATCTTGTAAATATTGTGTGAAATTGTATCTATACTATACTAATATATGACTATTATTTATAGTCATAGTTCCATTACTATTATTGCCACTGTTCATCATACCAACTGCTATAATTATTATGAATCATATTTCTGTATATCTGTATCAGGGTCTCTGTGTCCCAACCGGCACCGGCCACTGTTGAACTAAATGCTTGCTCTTGGGGGAATTGTTGGAATTGTTGGGTCTTTGTAAATTATAGAGTGTGGTCTAGACCTACTCTATCTGTAAAGTGTCTTGAGATAACTCTTGTTAGGATTTGATACTACAAATAAAATGTAATTGATTTGAAATTGAAATTCGTCTTGTGGTAATATCCGACTGTAAATAAAAATGAATGTAGCATCAGTGACGTTACCATTGGTTTGTGGACTATTGTTTTGAAGCCAGGAATTTGCATTTTCACTGTTCCCCATCTTGGTATTTGGAGCCAAAAAATTACCATATTTGGACAAGGACAGAGTTGGGGAGGATGAAATGAATGTCTAAGCCAGTGTTGTTAATAGTTTCATTGGCGCTGCGCTAAGCTAAATGCTAACGAGGGAAACTTCCAGGTCCTCCAGGCACTGGTACCGTTCATCTTCATGTACAGCACTACACAGAGCCAGTTGAAAAACGGCGGACTGTCCCTTAAAGTTGCAATATGTATTACTAGTGTTTAAAATAGTTACTGCAGTACAAATTCAAAATTTTTAAATGTTTTACTTCCGCCAGTGAACATTTTAGTAATTAGGACTTAAGGTCTTGCACCTGGGAGCCAGAGGTAGGTTGATTAGTTGTATAAAAAGGGCAGAACAGCATCAGAGAGGAGGGAAGAAGGAGCAAAGAAGGCGCAAAGAAGGAGCAAAGAAGGCGCAAAGAAGGAGCAAAGAAGGAGCAAAGAGGGAGCAAAGAGGGGGGAATCACATGGAAAAAGGAGGACACTGGGAACATGAAGGAGGACACAGAGTATGGGCAGCGAGGAGGGAGACGCAGCTGCGAGCACAACAGACGGGAACAGAACAGGCAGAGGAACAGCACAGGCAGAGGAACAGACGGAGAGACCCGGAGCCCAGTGAGAAGAGTATCGGCCCTGGTCGGAAGGAGACCGGAGAATACATCAGAAAACTCAAACACCGATCGCTAGCAGCAACAGTGGGAGAAGGTAACTTCTCCCTTCCGCGTAAGTCTCTTTCTAAGACCGGTGTTTGTTGGGAGTAGTATATAAAACGGTGGCACTTTTAAAAGGACGTTTGACTGGCTTAGAGTTCTCCTTCACAGGCTATGCCCGAGGGGAAGAGCCAAGCAACAAAGAAGCTGGTTGCCAGTTTTACAGGTATATCTGGCAACCCGGCCTGGCTGTCAAACTGGGCAGTTAAGAACAACACACGGTCCAAAACACAAACAGACATTCCGTCACGGAACGGAAATATCAAAAGGAAAAAATACTGACATTAGCATTGTTGTCAGAAAAGCTAGTATTTCAACTTAGCATGTTTCCTTAATATCTGATGACGGGGTCATTTTGGGATTTATTACAATAAATATTACATATTGGACCTTTAAGTGGGCACAATAGTATGCTATTTTTACCCCCTCTGTTTAAGCTTTATTTATCTATCTAGCTACATGATGCGGTTAGCTGTTGTTTCAGGGCCATGGACAGTGCTTGAATAGGTGTGGCCCTGTCCGTAGCACTGAAACAAAGTGGATGAGAACCCGTCACTTAGTTCAGTTTCTTAGCCTGCTTGCTTTTCGTGGTTGTAGAACTTTCAGCCCTAATTCAGAAAGGAAATGACAGGGGAGTGAGGAGACAGTCAACAAGAAAAAGAGAGAGCTGCAAGCTGCAAACACTCTTTCTAAGTGCCTCCCCCTGGTGTTTTTGACAGAAAATTGTTCATGAATTCCAAAAAATATGCTCGACGTTATGTTGGGTTGGGTGGAGCGATACAAGTAAACATGACATAAACATTGGGGCTTTGCCCGGACCTTGGTCGGGACTATTGCCGTCACTTTTTACACATTCAGGTTAAGGAGAACGGACGGTTGGGTTTAGGAAAAGAAGAACGGGACCGTTGGGTTTAGGAAAAGAAGAACGGACGGTTGGGTTTAGAAAAAAAAGAACGGGATGGTTGGGTTTAGGAAAAGAAGAACAGGACGGTTGGGTTCAGGAAAACAATAACGGGACAGTTGGGTTTAGTAAAAGAAGAAAGCAACGGTTGGGTTTAGGAAACGTGACACGCGGGACACAATCCCCGTTCTCCTGGGTGAAAGTCCTGTGTTGTTTGACCCATCCACCACCCCAACCAATGCAGATTTTCGGGCTTTCACACTACTCGCTACCCTAGTCACTCTTAGTGCTACGTCATCTTCAAACCTGTGTAGCTGCTGCTCTCCCTGGTAAAGTTCTACAAACACGCTGAAGGGTGCTTTTTGCGTCGCTTCAGACACTGACAGCCACTGTCCAAACGTTTGTATTTTACAAGTTCGGAGTGAGAACGGGTTGTCTATTTTGATGTTTTGTTATGCACTTGCCAGGCCTGTACTTGGGTGAACAACAAAGTAAAAACTTAAATGATTTTGAGGAGAAGGAGGCTATAATGGCAGGCTTTTTACATACAGTAGCCTACTTGCAGTGTTGACATTCAAAACAACTAGAAACCCTTTTGCCTTTAAACTTAGTTAGACAAAACACTGGTACGCACTGCCTCCAGGAAACAGTTATATGCTCACACTCTAAGTCTGACACTGACAAAGGCTTTTGCTTTCTCCCACCTACTCTGCTTTCACATCATACCAAACTATCCAGCGATCAAAATAGAACCAGACTAATGCAGTAGACTCGTTAGCCAGCCTTTTCGCCCGTGGATGTTATTCCTGCTGCTAAACTAAACTACCGAACATGATCCAGCAGGAATGTGATCTGAAATTGGGAAATAATTAACAACATCAGCAACCAAGTTTAAAAATGTCCATAGCGTTAGCAAGTAGCTACATGTCATAAGTAGTGGACTGTACAGAGTGTACCAGCACTTTCTACTGTGGAAAATCCCCAATAAAAGCTTCAAAACCTACACAATTGAACATGTTCCAGCAGGAATGTGAAATTGGGGAGAAATGAACAACATCTGCACCCAAGATTACAGAGGTCCCTGACGTTAGCATGTAGCTACATTTAGCAGTAAATGTAAAGTGTAAGGGCCGTCCCAATTCCTAAAATGCACATCACACCACGAGCGAGGAGGCTCCCCAGGGGAGCTATAATCGAGGATACACCAATGAAGTCTTTTCACCCGTGGCATGTAAACTAAGAGGCGTGCCAGGGAGAGAGCGAGAGAGAGAGAGGAAAAAGGGGGTAGCGAGAGAGAGAGATCTCTTACGTATATATCTGCGGTCCCGTGGTTCATCAACGGATCAGTTGGATCATACAAATTAACATTTTGATTAATAGCAGGTGGGTGAAATAATATACAATTGACAAGGAAAATATTAATGTTCTCTAAAATGTGAACATGTGGAGAGATGCTCGAGAAACGGCAGCTCAACTTCATTAGGATCATTTCAGAAGTAAAAGTTCTAGTTCTGTTTCCTTAGTTAGTAGTTGTTAGTTTTGCTGCTTAAATGTCCGACAGTATGAGCTGCAGTGACATTTTTAATGGATGGAAACGTTTACAAGCAGCCTCTCTAATCATCAAAGTAAACTGTAATAGAAAACACTCGTACATTAATACAATACATCATACATCATTAAAAAAGTGCCGAAGGGGAAGTAAAATGTCCAGCCGGGTCTCTAAATTAGAGAAAATAATTCATTCAGGTGGGTGGAGGTGGATGATATTAATTTTAATAATAGATAGATTGCATTTGTGTGTTTGTGTGTATATAATATACTGTAAATATTTGTATAGTTCTTTTCATACAAACATTTGTAGTGTTTAACACTAAAATAACCTATAAAGGCTATATATAGCCATACTGTATATATAAATATAAGGGGTGTGCAAAAAAATCAATCCAGATTCGAATCGCGATTCAAGCTCCACCGATTCAGAATCGAGTCATAGAATTCCAAAAATCGATTCATATTTTAATTTTTTATTTTTTATTGTATGTCTACTGCAATCACATGGGGAAAGTAACTACATTTACATACTGTGAATCATATTTTGAATCGAAAATTGATTTTGAATCGAATCTTGACATTTTCTGAATCGTGCACCCCTAATAAATATGATAAAAATGTATGACCCACGTACATTCTTATGACATTTTGCCACATTGTGAATTGAATTCAAAGTAAATATAGAAGTTGTCCTGAAAACTGTTCTTCTTCATCTGAGAGATCACAAAGTACAGGCTGTGACAAGTAACAGCTGATGCAGCTGTGCCGCACGTCATATTTAATTGACGTCGCTTTTAAACGACGGCTCCGAGGCAGACATCTCCATTTCGTTTGTTAAATGCCTCTTGCCTCTACTCCTCTCCCAACTGTACAGAGACAACAACAACAGGATTAGAACTACTGAGCAATCAGAGCAGACTGGACTTTTTCGGGAGAGGGGCTTAAAGAGGCCGGCGCTCCTACAGAGTGGACAGGTGCAGAAGCCATGGGCAGTATGAGATAAATAGTGTTTTGTAACATTAAAGCATGTTAGCATGTTCCAGTACAAACACAAAATTCAAGTATGAACCTGAAAATTCTATAAAATACACCTTTAATAATTTGTAGAATAATACTTTGACGATACTCGCACACATGCTGTGAAAAATAAACACACAAACTCAAAAGTTCAATATATTTATATGGCCAGGTCCAGGTATAATTAGGCGATACAGCCCTTGAACTTTCTGTATCTACCACAAACTAATTCATTTTAAACACACAGAACCATTTAAAGTTTGGCAGTAACAGTGCTAGTGTGAGGAGGTAATACTACTAATAACAGCAGAAGTCACAGTATCAGCAGCAGCAGTTCCACATTAGCAGTGGAGGTTTTGGTCTTTTTTTGGTCAGTTTTCATCAAAGTTCACAGAAAACAGAACAGAATGGGTACAGATATAAATAAAAACTCATGTTATTGCTCTCATGACGCCGCTCTGCTTTTCTACAAAGACTGAGGCCCTATGTGATAATACATCACCAACATAAATAAGATGTATGAACAACCTCTGGCCTTCCTAGGGAGAGTAAGGATGTCTCTTTCCCTATATTTTTAGATTTAAAACACATTAGACGGCAGAGATGTCTGCATCAAGAAAATTTATATTTGCTAAAATATTCTGTGTCTGGCATGCCTGCTGTGCTTTGTTCAACCTGGGATGTCTCATAGATGACATACAATAATCTCGCTGAAACACTCCTGATGTGGAATGTGCTCTCAGTGTGTAGTTTGGATACTGACTTGACACGATGTAGAATGCCACAGTACTGCCAGAAATAAGATTTAAAAAAAGGAGCTTTTTAAGGATAGCTGCTCATGGACTACGACTTGTACTCCAAGAGGCAGTAGAGTTTATTGGTCACCATTTGGTAGGAGAGGAAAAACAAAGAGGAAAACAAGTTCCTTTGTAGGGATTAATTACAGCCGCAAATGGAGATGCATACTCGAAAAACTCTTTTTACAGTTTTCTTTCATCAGTTACATCGTATTTGAACTGTTTTGAATAACTAGGCCATCTATATAGGAATGTCAGTTAAGGAAACCCATCATAATTGTGTTGCTAGTGTAGCACTGGTGCACAGAAATGATGAACAATGAAACAAGAGGTTGGTTTTCGATTGCAACTTTTGAAAGTCTGACGGCTCTTTTCCCTGGAGGAATGTAAGATGAAGTCAGCAATCTGCTCTTATTTGAAAATGTGTAATCTCCTATCTATTGCATCACATACTACTCTTTTTAAGGTTTGTGTACATTCAGAATCCTAACGACTTTTCAAGCGATTCCACTGTCGCAGAAAATGTCCAATATCGGAATGAAATCATGAGTCTTACTAGAGTTGGTGCACTCCCGTCGTCTCAATCATTTACTGTAAGTTAGTCTCACATTGCCAGACCTTCGTCCACAGCGCTGCAGAGGAAGGTCTGGCTAGTCCACACAACATTCTAGGATGGGAGAAAAACGTGCTCTGGTTTATTGGCATTTCTTTAAACCAATCACAATCGTCTTGGGCGGCGCTATGACAAGTTTTGTCCCATGCGGGTCACCATTTTTTTCTCATGGGACTTCTTGGGATCTTCTTTCTCTCTTTCAGTCGTCTCCACCTTGTTACTTTGGGGCCTCACCAGGAACTCCAAAGCAGCTGTCCTCCCCTCAGCATGGGACTGGTAGGTTTCATAAAATGATTGACTGTTGCCCTTTTTGTGTGCAGTTGAATGTGTGATATGAGTGGCAGTTGAGGGACCAGGCTGCTGATCTTCGGCGTCGGATGAATCTACAGTTATGCGAGTAACTTCGGATGGAGTTTGACTGTGGAAGAGTGGTGTAGAAATAACGGTGCAACCAAATATTCCATTAATTTGCTGTGAAAAAGGACACAATGGAATTTCAGTCAAAATCAAACAAGACCGGTACAAATTAGTATTTTCACACTCATTTGCTATGACAATTTCCCCCCTTCACCAGTGTTGTGCTGATTAAGCCCTATAGTTACATTGTGGGTGACAAAATACTGAACAGGAATAATGGAAGATCAATAACTTTTCAGAAACGTTTAAGGTGTATATACAGAGCAGGCACTTATCAAGTAATATTCCCAGGTGATTTTGTCCTCTCCTGTTGTCCGAGAGCTGTCTTTTGCCCTTTTGTATGTTGTAAGCATGATAGCCTACCCAGTTTCTTTCTTAATTTTTCATTTGTGAATTTTGTATACCTTTTGCGGTGAAGGCATGTTCCATCTTTTTGTAAGGCTGTTTTGTTGGTGTAGATGTGTTGGTATGTCCAGGGGTCCGTTTCAGAAAGCAGGTTTAGTGAAAACTCTGAGTTTGTTAACCCTGAGATGAGGGGAACTCTGGGTTTTCTGTTTCAGAAAGGGAGGTTAATCAAACCTGAGAGAGAGGGGTAACTCCAGCCCGTTTCAGAAAGTGAGGTAACTTAACCTTAGAGTCAGTTACTATGGTAACTGAGTCTGTGAACCTAACCTCGTTGGGAGCGAGTTTTCTTCAATAAACCTTGAGTTTCTCTCAGTCTCCTCCCTCTGACACAGCGCGCTTTCATTTCCTCATTCATTCATTCAGTCTGTATGAGGCGCATTTTAGGGCAGTTTGTTATCGTCATGAATTAAATAGGGTCGGTTTATTAACTCTGTTAGGTAACGTTATAGACCAGGGTTTTTTTAGGCCAAGGACCCCTCAGTTGAAAAAGAGATGGAGCAGGGACCCCTTACTACATATATTGTATAAAATATGAATATAAAATATAAATTGCATATTACACTGGGCCTACAATAACATGTAGGGCGGCATAAGCCTTCACACATACCTTTTTACGGGGCATACAATACTAAGGTATTAAAATAATAATAATATAATTGTTGACATATTCATATATTTGTACATCATGTTTTAATGTTAGATTGTGACACAGTGAATCCTTAAGCTTAACTGTATCTGTGGATGGCTAAGTAAGCCTATCATCAATGTTGTGTAAATAATTAAAAAAAAAGATTCATCTTTACAAATATGTTGTTTTTATTTTTGTATTTTAAACTATTGAACAATAATTTGGTGGCCCCCCTGCAGCAACTCTGAAGACCCCCTTGGGGTCCTGGAACCCCTGTTGAATATCTATGTTATAGACTATAAAAGGTTTTTTCTCGAACATGGGATGTCCTTTTGTTGAGGAGCCCGTTGATGAAGAAGCTGTGTTACTTTGTAGGGAGTTAAACATACGTTAGGAGATGATATTGAGGCCCCGACTAGATGTATTTTAATTTCCAGATAACTATCTATTTGAGCGTTATCATTTTTCTTCACAGTCCATCAGATATGTACATAACCTTATCTGTCCTCATATCACTAACATCACCCATTGTGCACATGCTCTTACATTCCAGCAGATTCTTTGTGTCGCATTACGTGTTTTTGCAAACGGCTGTTTTCTTGTAACACTGGTGATGCGGAGCATATCAGTAAAGCCACTGTATGCAGAGCTGTCAGAAAAGTGTGCCTCGCTCTGAAACGTTTTTTAAACGTTTTTGTAGTGATCCCTAGACACAAACCAGTGAGAGCCATTAAAGAGGAGTTCCACATGATTGCATTTGAATAATGTAAAACCCTTTATAATGAATAATTATTAATTATAATTTGGTTAATGACCTGGTGCTGCAACATCAGAATGGTATAAGTAATTTGAATTTCTTTTAGGATTTCCCAATGTGATTGGCTGCATTGATGGCACACACACATTCCAATCACTGCTCCTTCAGAAAGCTTTGTACGGTATTATTCACCTGTCTCCCTCCTTAAATACACATAAATGTATACACTATACATTACAGGAGAGTTTGAAGGCCTTCTTCATGTTACACTCCATATTCCACACAGCAGTGTTAATAATTGTGAATGTGGAGATGACTATCAGTAACATAGTGGGTGATATCTTACCTCCTTAGGCCTGTCTGGATCCCTCTCTGTGGCAGCAGACAATGTGTCCTCTTTATCTGTTTTATCCTGTGAAGATGAGCATCATGTCTGGAGTATTTAGTTGTCTACTTACAGCTGCAAGGAGTTCTGTTGTGGCATGAGGGTCCACAAAGGAGATAACACCATCAGAATATGTTGGGGCAAATGACAAACCCATGAAAGGGAAATAATATATCTATAAAATATATATAGGAATAAAAGAAGATAAATATAAGCCTATTACATCTTATGAAGGCACTTGTGTCCTGGGATGTGGCTGGCTCAGAGGAAGAGAGCTCCCTCCAGGGATTCCTTCAGCCACTGGCCTTCCTTCCTTCTGGCTCAGGGCCAGCTCCTCTGCCTCTGTCAGAGGTGGTGGTGCTGGTCCTCCACCAGTTTTGCGGGCCTCTGCCTTCTTTCTGTTGGCTGAGTAGAAGTCAAATGTTAATTTAAATGGGCCCTTTTAATTAACAAAACGGGATAGGTGATAGGACATTTATGTATGTGAAAATTTGTTGTGGATAAAGCTACTGCACGTTTAAATTGCCAATGAATATTTACTCCCATATTTAAAATGTGATTGAAATAAGGTACAGCCATGAGCCTATTACACCTAAGTCTTACCTGTTTGAACTATGTTCTTATATTTCATTTTCAGCTGCTTCCACAAGCGTTTTTCACCCGCAGGATTGCACCTAAATGAAATAGATTATAGGTTCAATACCATTCCACCAGTTTTCACCAGTAATATTATTCTTGTGATTAAATATGAGCATGGGTGTGTATTTCAGACCTGTGTGCAGTGTGTTCTAACAAACAGAGTGTAAAAAATTGTAATTTCCCCACAGGGAATTAATAAAAAGTATAAATTATAATTATTGTGTAAATTAAATATGAAATGAAAACACTATATTGGAACTTACGCATTGACCCGAGCAGTAATTTTCTCCCACGCCGTTTCTTTCCCGTTTCTTTGCAGCAGCTGTGTTGCTCTTTTTACGAATGACGGGTTCATACTCGCTGTACGCTTGCATGAGAATTTCTAATTCCACTGGGGTAAAGTATGCCGAACGATTTTTACTGGTTGTTGCCTTGGTGAATCGTAGTATCATGGCTCCATTCATGCTGCCTTTTTATAGTGGTGGTGCACACGCCTAACTCTGAGTCAACCTACTCTGAGTAGATTGAACCAACTCAAACCAGCTGTTCTGGAACCGAAAACTTGAGGGTTTCCCATCTCAAGGTAAATCAACTCAGAGTTCAGGGTTAGACTTTAGACGTTAGAGTTTGTTAAACCTCCTTCCTGAAACGGGGCCCTGGTCAGCTCCAGTATCAGCAATGTTGTGCTATGATTGAATTCTGGAAAAAACATTGAAGTATTGTTAAAAACCATTAAGAGGATGACTGCTGGACATGGTGGACAACAGGAGCATACACTCCAGGATAGGATAAAAAGAAACGGTCTGGGGTTGTTTGCATTTTTTTAAACCAATCACAATCATCTTGGGTGGCGTTAAGCTACGTTACGGGTGGTGTTAAATAGTCCCGGGAAGGAACTTGTTTAGGTGGAACATTTGCACCCCGCAAAAGAAAACCCCACTACAATATTAAATGAAGGTAACTGTTCACACAATAAAGTCCTGTGAGCTATTTAAATTAGCTGGATACATGGTTAAAACTCATTGGCTCTTACCAGTGTTCCATTGCAAATCCCCGCCAATTGGTCCCTAAACGTCCCAGTTAGAGAGTAAATGCCGTAAACATATTATTTGTAAATCTTTACAATCATTCCCCGAATGAACCAAGCAGGCCTGCCTTGTTGCACGATCCAAATTGTCTTCAAAACTTGACATTTTCAGCGTGTAACATTGCTCCGAGGTTCCGGTTAATGTTTTCTCGATGCGACCGGAGTTTAAAGTTAACTCTAAGAAAGTGGAAATTGAGGGACATCAGGCAGAACTCTCGGCGGCGCTGGAACTATCCGGTAAATGAACCATTGCCAATCCAAACTAGGCACCTGGAGCCGGTTGCGCCAACTGGTCTTTACTAAGCCTGGTCCTAACTACTAAGTCTTTAGAATTGACTTCACGTCGTTTGCACCAACCAAACTTAAGCCTAGGCTTAACTACGCCTTGGTCTTAGCGATGCGTGTTCATGTGAATGACCACGGAACTATTTCACTGACTTTGAGATAAGAAAATTGATAGAGCTGTACAGTCAGCACAGACAAGCAGTCCAACATTATAACGAACAAAAAGAAACAAACAAAATGGAGACGGATAACGGAGGAGATCAACGATTGCTCTGACTCAGGCAGCCTTCGTACAGAGAGCGATGTACGAAAAAGGTGGAAAGACCTCCTGAGCAGAGCCAAAAAAGACCAGTACTAAGAAAAAAGCATCCAACCGGCAGGGGTCCTCCCCCAAAACGTCAGTTTATAGTGTGTGGTCACTTGTGTGATATATTTGAGAGGACTCCCCGGCTTTTACTGGTTTAGTCGGTACGGACAGTGGCGGTACCCTGGAAGAGAATGCTGTCTCTCCAGGTCGTCCATACAGGCAGCGAGAGTCTGAATTGGGAAGGTGTGTAGAAACGTGCTTAGATTTCGGCTTTACGCCTGCTACTGACTAGGCGTAAAGATATCGACTGGTCTTAGCGAAAAGAGGGCTTAAGCCAAGATGGTGCAACTATTAGGTCGGACTTAGAACGCTGAGTTAAGACCTACTTAGTTTAAGACTAGGCGTAAGCCCTGTTGGTGCAACAGGCTCCTGGTGAATGTTACTGGCTGGGTATGGACATGAGTGTGGGTGGTGGGAACTGTAGGCAGGAGGCTGGATGACAACGCTTGACAATTGTGGAATAACTGCAGAGAAATGTATAATGGTATTAAGGTATCTGACTTCCAGTTCACAGTCTTTCTCAGTTTCTCTATTCACTCTTAACATGACAGCACCTTGGTCATCTCTTAAAGTTACTATGATCTTATTCATTGTTTGTGGTCAGGTTCTGCAGGTGCCTTTGATACCTACCCAATTGTCTGATAAGAAATCTCCACACAGCTGCTCGAAATGGAGCAGTTCTATTGTGTTGGAACCCATTATAATTGGCAACTGATTGGGCCCATCACAGTAGTCATTGTATAGTGTTTTGATTATTTTACTGATGATGTTGTTACTGCAGTTGCCTAATAAACCAATACATTTATCGAAACTGAACTTTGACTCTGTGTGAATAATTTGTCTTTAGCAGCTGTAACGTGACATATAGCCAGAGAATAATGGTTACTCTGAACATAAATTTCACAGTTTTAATCACCCTAATAGACATGAGATGTGGTTGGTAGTTTTTAATTTATTGTCACAAATGTAAGTTCAAATGTATGTTCAATGTCAACAAATTACTTTTCACACTGGTCAAGAAAATCATATTATTAACTAAACACGTTCCATTATAATTGACTGTGTGTGTGTGTGTGTGTGTGTGTGTGTGTGTGTGTGTGTGTGGGCTTGTTTAACTATATTCGTAGGGTCCAAAAACCAGGAGTCCAGCATACTTGTGGGGTCCCGACAGCTTTATGGGGCCAAAATCCTGGACCCCACAAGTTTAAAGGGCTGTTTGAGGGTTAAGACTTGGTTGTAGGATTAGGGATATAATTAGGTTATGGTTAGGGTGAGGGTAAGGGTTAAGGTTAGGTATTTAGTTGTGATGGTTAAGGTTATGGTAAGGGGCTAGTGAATGTATTATGTCAATGACAGGTCCCACAAAGAGTGCCACAAACTGTGTGTGCGTGTGTGTGTGTGTGTGTGTGTGTGTGTGTGTGTGTGTGTGTGTGTGTGTCTGGCATTGTATTCAGTCCCTCGTTCCTTTTATTTCCGCCTTGTGAAGCACTTTATAACTGCTCGTTTTCCTTAACCTAACTGCGTCAAAAGTGACGCCAAAAGTCCCGACCAAGCGCGTTTAGATAAAGTGCGTTTAGATATGATGCTAAAGGAGACTTTTAGCGTCAATAACAACGCCAAATGCACCTGACCAATCGTTCGTATTTTACGCAATGGGAGTGAGAATGTGTTTGTTTTGGGGGTGGCAGTAGCTACCGGAGTGGCAGTAGAACCGGAGGGTCGCGCGGTTCAAGTCCCCATACGGAACAAAGTATGGTGGTGGACTGGTAGTTGGAGAGGTGCCAGTTCACCACCTGTGCACTGCCAAGGTGCTTTTGAGCAAGGCACCAAACCCCCAACTGCTCAGGGCGCCTGTCCATCAACAGCTGTTGCCCCTCACTCTGACATCTCTCCATTAGTGCATGTATAGGTACTGAGCATGTGTGTGTATTTCAGGCCTGTGTGTAATGTGTATAATAACAACAATTAGTTAGTAGTAGAGTGAAAACATTGTAATTTCCCTTGTTGACATATGTTCAATTTGAAAGCAACATCTCTTTTCTGTGGACTGTCTAAGGCATTCTCGGAAATAGGAAATCTAAGAAATAAATAAAGAGATAACCTGAAGGGCACTCACCAAAAAAAAAAGCTATAATAAATGACTTCAAACCCTGAGTATAAAACTATTCTGAACCCAGTTCACTAACATGAGTTAAGAGTCTCGAACAGGCCTGTGTGCATTCCTCTTTGGCACTCTTCCTGCTCTTAAGTGTTCTTTTGGCGCCCTGGACCATTACCCCAAAATTCAGAGTCACACTAAAACAGACCACCTCCATGATACCTTAACCATTTTCCTGTTCCCCATATCCTCCACACAAACCAGTATTTAAGTAAGTCTGTATTTTACGACCCCTGTATCACATTTCAGGTTGGACCTGAACTACTGGCCCGCAGCAGAGGTTGTGATTTGACAGGCAGGCTGTACTGTTGGATGGCGTATCACAAAAACTGGGCAAACTGGAATACAGACTCCTGGGTGGCACATTTCAATTTTTCCTGATGTGTTTGGCCAAAACATCGCTCTCAACATTTGATTTTGAGATTAGCTGACACTGAGACTTGCATACCATCATTGGCTGTCTGTGCAACCAACCTCACATTTGAATGGCAAATCATCTGGTAACTTACTTTTTCTCCCTCTTTATTCTTTTCTCTTTATTAGAAAATGGTTTGAAAATTCTCTGTGTGTTTTATCTAGGGTGCCTGAACAAACACAACTAACAAAATCAAATAAATTGCTACGTTCAGTTCTGGAGCGGATTTGAAAAGTGCTTCTTTTTTTGACGGTCGATAAGCCAAAATCAGGTAATAGCTGAACATGTGAGACTCAGAATCAGAAAAAAGATGTATTGCCAGGTAAGTAGCACTTACTAGGAATTTGCCCTGGTTGATGGTGCACACATAAAAACATATTTAAACAGTAACATGAAATTAAAAAAACTCCTGCCTGAAAAGACTTCAACTGAGCACACGCCATGATCCAAACATCAAATTGATTATTAAATTACTATTCATATTTTTCGCCCAACCCAAACCTAAGCAATTATGTGTGAAATTTAGCTTTACCTAATCCTGGCCTATGAAGTCCTCAGGTTTGGGCAGAAATATCTCCTTCTTGGCAGCCAGGCAGGCTGGTATTTGCCCTGAGGCTGCTCCCTCTCTCTTCCGTCCTGACTTGGACCAGGAGTTTGGTCGGGTTCTGCTGTTTTGTCTTCCAGGCCTCTAAGCCAAATATTTTCCCCACCACAGGTTTCCACTGACACGCAGCAGGACTCTCCTGCATGTCTCCAGACTGCTGTTTGTGTGCATGCATGTTGGTGTGCACTGATAACCGGGTTTCTCAGTACATATGTATTTAGATTTTCTGTGTTTGTTTTGCGCGCGCGCACGCGCGCACACACACACACACACACACACACACACACACACACACACACACACACACACACATATTCAGCATAAAATGCCCTTTTCCCTAAGCTGTTTCCTTGTTTGTGTGGATTCTGATCAAATGCAAATATGCTTTATTAACCCTTGCAGTACAAGTGATGTTAAAAGAGGCAAAACAACTCAGTTGAGATAGCCAATAGCTGTAGGCAGGGGCGCCGCCAGGGATTTTGGGCCCCATGAAAAGATATCACTTTGGGCCCCACCAACACAGGCCTCGCTACCCCTGCACAATTGCTGTAACCACACCTCCAGTTTTAAATAATAATAATAATAATAATAAGAATTTTATTTATCGCACTTTTTAATCATTAAGCACAATGTGCTTTCCAGATTAAAAGATTTACTGGATATGAATTTGGAATCAGAAACCCATGTAAGCCACCCTACCCCCGACGACATACAACAATTAGAAAAAGCAGCATAGTAAAAGAGCAAGATGGAATGTCAATAACAGAAACATGTATGGAAATGCATCTAAAACCACTAAAATGATAATACAAATGAAGCATTATTTAAATGCATAAATAACTCTACCTTTTGTAGGACTGCAACTGGCAGTGGCAGCCTAAAGATGAGAGAAGCAAGCTTGTGACTGGGAGGTTGTCGGTTCAATCCCCAGACTGACAGGCCCCTCCCTCATTACCATTACTGAGGTGCCCTTGAGCAAGGCCCTTAACACTGACCACGCCAGTGGAGCTGCTCAGTGGCCAGCAGATCAGACTGTGGTTGTACTGGGCAGCTTCCAGGTGTGAATGTGTAACTGTGTGAATGTGTGTCCTAGTGTAGAATTTTAAATGTTAAGATGCCAGCCAGCCAGACATAAATAGACTCCAGGTGCTGCTCAAACATATCAACTTTTGGCATGTGACTTTTTTTACTGCCAAAATATTTCACAGAATATACAAATATGAATTATGAACCACTCAATCTTATTTGGCAAACATAGCTATCCCTGCCCGCTCACTCACACGCATTCACCTGACACGCACACATACACACGCACTCACAGTGTTGCCAATTTGGTGAATTTCTCACTAGTATATACTAAGGTGCACAATTACATAAAAAGCCTCAAAATAGAGCCTCTTAGGAAGGCCCAGGGCCCCCCAGGTCCAGGCTAAGCCACAATGTTTCTGTCATGTCATTTAAATATATCTTTGATATTTTTCAAGCTTTTTACAAGAATCAAATATACATCTTGAGTGCTTTTGATCAGGTATATACTACATAACTGTCAAGAGTTGTGGATGGCAATTGCAAAAAGGCATTTTTTTCAGTAGATTCCCTCTGCCTCTGCCTTATTCTGCCACCTGGAAGTCCTTTTTCTGCTTCCACAGCATGTTATTGGCTGGCCCAAACTACAGGGCCTGATTGAACTCTGATCAAACAATCTGGAGTTCAATGGTTCTATTAAAGAGCTGTAGAGATTTATTGAAGAGCTATTAAAAAGCAAACAGGAACATGTCTCAGAAAGATTAAAACTTTTGGGAAGACCTTAAGGATATCAATGAGGATTCCAGACCCTCCCCAGACCAAAGAGCACGCCCTGACAGTGATGATTGCGAACCAACAGTGGAGGTAGAAATTGCTCTTCTGCAATCCATTGATAAAAGGCTTAAAAAGCTTGAGATTTTGGATGTCATGAGAGAATTGGGCAAGCACAGAGCGAGCCTAGAATATAGCCAGATAATACTAACACAGACTGTAAATCTGCTGTGTGGCATTTTATGACTGAGCCGTTAAAAATGACACCAAAAGGTTTCGGAGCCATTGTGACTCATTTTGAAGAAACGTGTAAACAATGCAGGCTTCAAAATATTCAAAAACAGACCCTCTCACCAGAGTACTTTTAATAATTTTAGCTCATGAGCCTACTGGTGTGATATTGGGTTCATTTTTTATTTTTTTTTAAATGCATTATAAATGTAACAATACCAACCTAAAGAAATGGGAGAAATGTTGTTTTTTTTTGGAAGCCTTACCAAATCTTCTGAGAGTTTTCACGCTGTTGCGGCAAATTGTAGTAATTTGATGTGTCATTGAAGCAGTTAATAAACGGTGTTCCAGTTGTATGTGTGTATAGGTTAGAGCGCGATGTCAGCGTGAGGGACACCAGAAATTATAATTCACAAGCAGCTCTCTCTCCTGCTTTTTCTCTCTCTCTCTCTCTCTCTCACACTCTCACACACACACACACACACACACACACACACACACACACACACACACACACACACACACGCAAAACACGGAAAAACACATGCAAAACAGAAGTGTTAGTGGTTTTTTCACTTTTTGACTTTTGTAACACATGCACAGGTAATTCGCCCTGAGACTGGCTGACAGATCATTGGCGGCTCTCTCACATGTCTTTGTAGTAGTTGGCTGTAGCTTCTTTATCTGTATGTACTGTATTTTTATCATCTGGGACAAAATAATTGACATGGCACCTAACTGGATCACTTTGTTCTCCCAGCACAGGATTCTCCCTCAGGCACACATACCTGCTAGATGATTTATCACACAATCTTTTTTTAAGTTTACACAACCTTTTTTTAAGTTTGCACATTCAGGTACATTTCCTTATACAACAATATGCTTATAAAGTTTACCACAGTCAATGAGGTGTGTATTATAAATCTGTTCCTCTGTTTGATGTTTGATGGGAAAGCACTCCTCACCGACTGTTCACTGAAGGCTGTTTGGTGATTACAGCTGTGCTGTTTATTGTAGCAAGTTAAAGCTGGGGAAGGCAGTTTATTTTTGGCATTGTTTGGCTAAAATTCTATAATAATCTTTCAGCATATTGTAATTCAAGTGTCAAGTGAGAAAACTAGACTAGCATCTAGCACTAGCAAAACTAGCATATCCTCCTTGGCTCTGTATACAGGCTTTAGGAAATCTAGTTACTTGGGAGACTTTATCTAGTTGTCACGGGAGACCTTGGCCAATCACAGGTCATTTCAGAGAGAGCATTCCTATTGGCTGTTCTGCCAATGCACAAGCGTGTGCATGTTCTATGGGTATATGTTCTATTTACCATAGCCAAAGGCTCAGGGCTGCAGCTAATTCAAGTCTAAAATATTAGATAAGATACTTTCTTGTGATCAGTCTATATACAGTAGATAAAGGAACGAAATTGTGTGTGAAAAAAAAGTAGTCCAGTTTATTGTCTAAAAAGCAGACATTTGCTTTGAAACAATCGGGACAGCTGGTCTGCTGGGGTTAGCCTTTAGCCTAGCATGAACAATGGCTCGTTTTGTCGCGTATACATTTTCTCTCACACAGCCTCCGGTGTCTCCTCGTTCGGGTTGGCATTAGCCTGCTACGAGGCTGAGAGTTAAATAAGAAGATCAATACCATGAAGCAACAGCCAGCAACCGGTGAGCTTAGCCTAGTGCACGGACAAGCACCTCTAAAGCTCACTTACTTACACTTTATATCTCATTTGTTTGATCCGTACACAAACTGAACTTTGAACTGAACTACAAATGACACGTTGCTACGGGTGTAATGGGTGGTTAATTGCAGGGCTATTTCATGGCCAAGCACAATAACCCTAAGTTTTGTTTTCACAGTGAGGATGCCAGAAAACCAGCAAAGACCTTCATTTTGTTGTCGGTGTGTATAACCTTTTATTTTTTATTTTATTTTCTGTCATACTTTATCGTTTTACTTTTAGTATGTACTGCAGCTGCCAGCTGCTTACAACGTACGTACTGTTTCATGCAGTATGCATACAATTGGGACTTACTATTTCTTCATAACATTACGCCATGAACTTTGACCCTCTTGCACATATATGCGGCGCAAGACACATCCTGATGTTTTTGGTATACTGCATTAGTCCTACTATGTATTGGGACATACTAAATCTTTTTCTGGCAGACTAAATAGTATAGTACTATGGGTATTGGAACGCAGGGACAGTTAAACACGTTTCATGCTTCATGCGGTGTGGACGGCGATATTATGCAACTGCGGCCTGGGTGACTGTGTGCGGAGGGTCTGAGCGACGTACACCTCCGAGATTTTGTAACATAGCAGACGCAGTTTATTTCAATGATTGGGAACAGAAGAGAAGTCTGTTCTTGGAGCTGCTCAGACTGCTGCTCTTACCGTTTTGACCACAATCAATATCACCGGTAGTTTGCGACGATGATGCTGCGTCCGCACCACCCCGACCGTGCTGACAGCAAGAAGCATGGAACCCATTTTAAACTAACAGCTTTTTAATCAGGTGCTGTAATTGCTGCATGTCGACAAAATATTAATTTATACACAATCAAGTACAGTCCAAAACCAAATAATGAACATTGTGTTCTTTCCCTCTCTGTATCAGATGACTCTCGGCTTCAAAGACTCCATTTCCTCATGTGAATCATTAAACTTTCATCTAGTTCAATTTAAATCTGTTAAACAACTCTAACTCCAACAATTTGGCTTGACTGTAAGTCATTTGTTACACAGTAAGCATGCAGAGTTGGATGTTTAGGTTACCTATAATTACTGACGGTGCTATTTGCAATTAATACAAGCTGCTATGTTTGCCTCTTTAGGAGCTAATTATGTCAGCAGGCTCTTTCAGGGGTAATAATGGAAAAAAAATAGGGAAACTAGTTCCCTATAGTGTCACAAACACAGAAAGAAAAGCCAACATACAGTGTGTGTTAGTAAGGCGTTGTTCCATTATGAGCCTCCAGAACAACTACAGTTCTTCTTGTCATAGATTCCAAGTCTGTGGAACTCGTCTTTTGAACTCTACTGAAGCATTGTTCTAGAAGAGATTCCCTCATCTGATGTTTTGATGGTGGTGGGGGAGGGGAGACCTGCCAAAGCTGTCAGTTGGGTTTAGATCTGGTGTAACTGTACATTATAAGAATCCTGTAAATTTGGCTTACACTAAATGTTTTAATCAGTATTTTGGCATGTCTGACTTCAATGCTTTGATAGAATGGCCAAGATGTGGGTGCTCACACTGTTAAACATGGGAACACAGATTAGTTTTGTCTATTGGAACTCCAAAAAGGTTTGATTCAAACAAGATGGCTGCTTCCTCAAAAGAGTTGACCCAAATTAGAAAGACACTTTTTGCAACTATATTTTAGAATAGAAAGTTAAGAGAAAAATGAAACGAAGCTGCTAATGGCTGGCCCATGTGGGCAATATGATGTGCGTCTTCTACAGTGAAGCTCAGCTTCATTATCTCCAACCAAATATTAATCCCATAATATAAAATCTAGCTCACTAAAATGTACAAAGAATCTCTTGACGTGAGAAATGGCTGGTCAAACTGCAGATGGCCAACCAATGTTTCTGACCTGTCCGAAATTCATCTGACCCTCCAACAGATAGTTTATTCATCAGTCGGGTGCTGCAACCCCCTTCAAGTTCGAGTCCGAACCGCGGCACTTTGCTGCATGCCGTCCCCCCCCCCTCTCTTCCCTTTCCTGTCTCCTGCTGTCCTATCAAATAAAGGCCAAATGCCCCAAATAATACTTAAAAGTAAAAAAATGATGGCTGATCTTGCGAAAAATTCAGCCAGATTCTAAATTCAGATGTCGATGACTAATTTGGGGTTTAAATCTAGGTTAATCTGTACAGTGTCTTCCCAGCAGTGACTGTGACTGTCATAGCATTTGATTTACATCGTTCTACCATTGTTGTACTTCTACCATTAAGGGAGCCCTCGTGACCTGCACGGAAGAATCGAGGAGAACTCATGCTGTTTTAAAAGATATAAATCAAGGCTATTATCATCAGTAATGGGCGCACAGGATTTTACTCATGTACTAGTACTAGAGTACTACTACTACTACTACTGCTACTACTGCTACTACTACTACTTCTACAATAACTCTTTAAATTTTCATACAGGGACCTGGCTATTGTTTAAAGGCAGACTATTCTTTTTATTAAAGGGGCGCTATGCAGTTTTGGCCATTTCTTTGCTGTTTTCTCGCTTTTTGCTTGCAGGTTTCTCTATAGCGCTCCCCTTTCAGCTTCAGAATAGATATTTTGCAGCTCCTATGTTTACTTGTGTCTGAGTCCTCGCTCGGTCAGTCTGCCATTTCCTCTTTCTCTGTTCCTCCGACAATGCTTTCCTAGCTTTCTGCTTCTTTTTTTTGCCGGCTCAGCCATGACGATAGTGTGAAAAACTGCATCGCTACCTTGTTAGCCGGTTCCTGAGTGGGCATATGTGTGCAGTGCCGTGAAGCAATTCCCTACATTGCGAGACGTGATATTACGCAATACTTCCTGCCGCTGAGGCCGGCGGCTCTCCGGCCGAAAGTTGCAAGGGTGGCTTTTCCGCTCACAGGCGCTAGGGAGAAGCGAGACGACCACCATTCAACTCTAAAAAAAGTCATATAACCATTCCAATAACTAAGCTTAAGCTAAAAAAAAACTGCATAGTTCCCCTTTAATATAAACTTTATTGTGTCAATACATATTGTTGGTTCAGTTCATGTTATTTAAACATCTTGACAGTTCTTAAACATGTTACATTTTGTTATACTTCACTAAAACAGTAAAGATAGTGCATATATATATATATATATATATATATATATATATATATATATATATATATATATATATATATATATAGAATAATACCCAGAAGCCTCATGACCTTTTCAATATTTCATCAACACCTTATTTAAACGTTCTAGTGCCTTCGGGGCAGAAGAACTGGATCCAAATATCCCCACTAACAGATGGCAAAGTTGCAAATCTCTGAAAAATTGAGACCTGTGGATTCCAAATTGCTGTACCACATCCTCAATATGCCACCAAGATACAGATTCCACAATGTAACAATTCCCTTTTCCAACCAATCCCTCCAAAAAAAGGGGAGATCTTCCAATACATAACTTTGGATTCCGCCAAATACTTAATGAGGCATTTAGATATGGCTCCAGTTTAAACAGCTAGGCCACTTTAGTCCAAACTACTTTTAAGTGTGATTATCAGCACTTTTTAATCTGTCTGGAGCTGGAAAACATATTTGAGCCTTCTAATAAAGGTTTGAGCCTTATAATTAAGGTAACAAAGTCTATTTAGTCTAAATTAGCCTACCAACAATACTATTGTTCTAAATGATCATTCATTAATATGGTGATGTTTGTTGCCATTTTTTGGCCCTGTCTTTGACGGCCTTTGCAGAGAGTGGCAGAATTTAGAGGATAAGGCCCTGGGCTGTAGAGGTACGTAGGCCTTGACATACATTTTAGTTGAATGCAATGTTATGTGAATTGATTATGTAAGAATCACTTTAGACCTACAATGCTGACAAATGAAAATGTTAAAAATAACCATTTAATTTTTGTCAAAGCTATAGAGAGCCACACTTAGAGCTGCAAGTCTACAATTTCATGACAGCTCCATCTACAGATCTAAACATGTATCAGCAAATTATTTGCAGTCAACAGTCAAACATCTGTGGTTTCCATCACAACAATAGCAGTTATGGTCAGATACATCTGCACTGCCCTTCCTGATAGAGCCACCTGAGCATGGCCCATCCTGTAATTATCCTAAATATCCCTGTGTCTGTGGCCTACACACACACACACACACACACACACACACACACACACACACACACACACACACACACACACAGGAGATTCACCTTAGACTGTCAGTGTCTGGGATTCTGTAAGCCCCCTGGAGCACCGGGACAGAGAGAGAGGATGAGCTCAGCTAACAGAGCTGTGTTACTAAACATCATCCAGACTAGAGCTACCATCAAATCTTGGAAAATACCTACAAATCCATTTTACCCAGACAAAGACAAAGAGGAGGAGAGAAAGAGAGAGGCAAAGGAAGGAGTAGGATAAAGGATGAGAGAGAGAAAGAAAGAGAGAGACCCTCCTTCCCTTCCCACTCCTCCTCCTGTCTAGAGGGAAAAAATGAGTGGAGCGTCTGAAAGGCAGCCCCTACTTAACCGCCTCCTGAGTCTGTCTCATAATGTCAGAGACTGTCTGAAGAGGAGAGTCTCTGTGAGATTGCACAGCGCTTGTTTTCAGCTCACTCGCATAACAGAATTATTGTTATACATTTTTCACCATAAAGCAAAAACGTTGAAGTGTAGTTGTAGTTAATGTAGTTTCTGGCAATTTGAAGTATAAGTGTGCAGATATTACATTTTTTTCTTCTCTTCATAAAATCCCATGCGCAGGCTCAAACCAACAATAAGCTGATGCTATTGATTAGTGTTGGGTATGTATCCAAAGCCTTATATATCGTATTCTTCTGTGCCATAGAGCTCCATTGTATTGAAAACACATAAATGAGCCAAACTGTTGCACTGGGAAACATGTTCCTTCATTACCATGAACAAACTGTAGTTCATTTTAAATCAATCCCACAGCCAAGTGCGTAACTTTGGGTTCAACATTGGGGGGGGGGGGTTGAGATCTTTACTTTTGAGTAGTGGTGTGCGATACTGCAATATTCGATCTGATACCAAGTAAATACAAGGCCAATATTGCCAGTACCGATACAATACCAATACCTTTTACAAATTATACAGCTTTCCGTTACTTCATTTTCGGCCTGAAAATATAGCCACACAGCGCTCCTCTTCCTCTCTGCCATTCTTCTGCTCTGTCTCTGTACTGCTTGTGTGAGTGTGTTGCTGGCCGCCGCCAGGCCTGGCGGCTTGCTTGGTGCCGCCGAGTCACGTGCTGATACAACGTCAAATCACAAGAGGGGGGGGAGGAGGAGGAGCAAAAATATGCCTGCTCCGTGCTGTGACAGGAGCAGCACTTACACAGACACAGACAGCCAGGTCGCCTCTTTGATGAAACCACAGCAGTGCATACTGGAGAGAAACTAAAACTAAAGTACTGATCTTATTACACTAGTATTGGTCAATATCAATACCAACGTTGGTATCGATATTATCAATATTTGGACCGATCCGCCCACCACTACTTTAGAGCAAAATTAAAATTTTGAACATTAGACAAATCATTTTCTGCATTCTGGTGAATTTTTGCCTTTACTGCATCAAGTTATAGTGCAAATGTCTTTATTTATGTAAAAGAAATTATAATAGGATTTTGGGATGGGGTTGTACTGGCCAGATTCGATTGGGGGGGGTTGTAAGTCGTGTGAGTCGTGTTTTATATTATATACTAAACACAAAACACAGTTGCGGATGGTGGGAAAATAATTTTGTAAGTATTTGGTCTTACTGTATACCACAGTTTGTTTTGGACACTCGGGTGAAGAGAGGGGCGGAGCTGTCAACCGATCACCATCTGGTGGTGAGTTGGGTCAGGGGGTGGGGGAAGACTCTGGACAGACCTGGTAAGCCCAAACGGGTAGTGCGGGTAAATTGGGAACGTCTGGAGGAGGCCCCTGTCCGACAGACTTTCAACTCACACCTCCAGCGGAGCTTTTCGTGCATCCCTGTGGAGGCTGGGGGCATTGAACCGAGTGGACAATGTTCAAAGTTTCCATTGCTGAAGCTGCGGTGAGGAGCTGTGGTCTTAGGGTCTTAGGTGCCTCAAGGGGCGGTAACCCACGAACACCGTGGTGGACACCGGTGGTCAGGGAAGCCGTCCGACTGAAGAAGGAGTCTTTCCGGGATATGTTATCCCAGACGACTCCGGAGGCAGTTACAAGGTACCGAAGGGCCCGAAGGACTGCAGCCTCTGCCGTGAAAGAGGCAAAGCAGCGTGTGTGGGAGAAGTTCGGAGAAGACATGGAGAAGGACTTTCTGTCGGCACCAAGGTACTTCTGGAAAACCGTTCGCCACCTCAGGAGGGGGAAGCGGGGAACCATCCAAGCTGTGTACAGTAAGGATGGGACGCTGTTGACCTCAACTGAGGAGGTAATAGGGCGGTGGAAGGAGCACTTTGAGGAACTCCTAAATCCGACTAATACGCCCTCTATGGTAGAGGCAGAGCTGGAGGATGAGGGGGGATTGGCATCAATTTCCCTGGTGGAGGTTGCTGAGGTAGTTAAACAACTCCACAGTGGCAAAGCCCCAGGAATTGATGAGATCCGTCCAGAAATGCTTAAAGCTCTGGGTGTGGAGGGGTTGTCTTGGTTGACACGCCTCTTCAACATTGCGTGGAAGTCTGGGACGGTGCCTAAGGAGTGGCAGACCGGGGTGGTGGTTCCCTTTTAAAAAGGGGGACCAGAGGGTGTGTGCCAATTACAGGGGTATCACACTTCTCAGCCTCCCCGGTAAAGTCTACTCCAAGGTGCTGGAAAGGAGGGTTCGGGTCGATAGTCGAATCTCAGGTTGAAGAGGAACAATGCGGATTCCGTCCTGGTCGTGGAACAACGGACCAGATCTTTACTCTCGCAAGGATCCTGGAGGGAGCCTGGGAGTATGCCCAACCAGTCTACATGTGTTTTGTGGATCTGGAGAAGGCGTATGACCGGGTGCCCCGGGAGATACTGTGGGAGGTGCTGCGGGAGTACGGGTGAGGGGGTCCCTTCTCAGGGCCATCCAATCTCTGTACGACCAAAGCGAGAGCTGTGTCCGGGTTCTCGGCAGTAAGTCGGACTCGCTTTCAGGTGAGAGTTGGCCTCCGCCAGGGCTGCGCTTTGTCACCAATCCTGTTTGTAGTATTTATGGACAGGATATCGAGGCGTAGTCGGGGTGGAGAGGGGTTGCAGTTCGGTGGGCTGGGGATCTCATCGCTGCTTTTTGCAGATGATGTGGTCCTGATGGCATCATCGGCCTGTGACCTTCAGCACTCACTGGATCGGTTCGCAGCCGAGTGTGAAGCGGCTGGGATGAGGATCAGCACCTCTAAATCGGAGGCCATGGTTCTCAGCAGGAAACCGATGGAGTGCCTTCTCCACGTAGGAATGAGTCCTTACCCCAAGTGAAGGAGTTCAAGTACCTTGGGGTCTTGTTCGCGAGTGAGGGGACAATGGAGCGGGAGATTGGTCGGAGAATCGGCACAGCAGGTGCGGTATTACATTCAATTTATCGCACCGTTAGACGAAAAAGAGAGCTGAGCCAGAAGGCAAAGCTCTCAATCTACCGGTCAGTTTTTGTTCCTACCCTCACCTATGGTCATGAAGGCTGGGTCATGACCGAAAGAACAAGATCCAGGGTACAAGCGGCCAAAATGGGTTTCCTCAGGAGGGTAGCTGGCGTCTCCCTTAGAGATAGGGTGAGAAGCTCAGTTATCCATGAGTAGCTCGGAGTAGAGCCGCTGCTCCTTTGCGTCGAAAGGAGCCAGTTGAGGTGGTTCGGGCATCTGGTAAGGATGCCCCCTGGGCGCCTCCCTAGGGAGGTGTTCCAGGCACGTCCAGCTGGGAGGAGGCCTCGGGGGAGACCCAGGACTAGGTGGAGGGATTATATCTCTAACCTGGCCTGGGAACGCCTCGGGATCCCCCAGTCGGAGCTGGTTAATGTGGCCCGGGAAAGGGAAGTTTGGGGTCCCCTGCTGGAGCTGCTACCCCCGCGACCCGACCCCGGATAAGCGGATGAAGATGGAGATGGATGTATACCACAGTATTGGACATCACAAAGTTATTACAATTCATCCTGAGGGGGACATGAATGTCTGCAGAAAATGCAACCCTAGACTACCCTACACAAGACAACTACAGTGTGGTTATTAAAAAGTCAAACATAATTTGCAGGCCAATGAATTGTCGTCCAAAATATGAACGTAAATCCTGCGGATGGTGAGCTGCAAACCATCAACATCTACCAACATCTGCTAGTTATTTTAGTCTGGATCACATCGGTGGACCAACTGACTGACATTTACATCCCTAAAGCTAGCCATTAGCGTGAATGAACATATAAAATAACTCCATTATTGTCCTTAATGTACAAACAGACTAATCTTTGGTTGCATATTGTTTCTAAATCAGTCTGCAAGTTGTTGGATCTAACTAAAAGATCTGTTTTGAACATTTGATCATTCATTGCAACCAACTGGAGGAAGTATTGAAAATAGTGGAGCATTATATTCACTCATACTGTGTGTGGCCCTGGCCACACACTGATATGAACATGAGAAGTGTATTATTCCAAAATGAAAAGGATAATTTCATTTCATATCACATAAACAGATGGTTTTTTGGCAGTGGAGCACTCTAAAGACCACATGAAACTGGTGGATGCATGGTTGGTGTCTTTGGAAATACCCACAAACATCATCAAACTTATTTTCATGATGTTTTAAGACAACTGGCCCTGGATCAGTATAATCAGCTACAAAGCTTTATTTAGGCTCAGTAATGATGAGCTGAATGCTGAGAGGAAAAGAGGAAAAGTGAGTGAGACAGAGTGGAGAATGACAATGAGTGTGTGTGGATTTGAGAGTGTGTGCCAATATTCTCTCTATTGTTAAGATGGAGGGTAAGGCATCATGAAAGTCTCTGACACAAAAAAATGTACCACAAGGTCCACTTTCTTGTTTTTTTTGGAACCTTCAGCCACATCTTGTGACCTTCAGGTGATTGAGTTTGCTCCTGTCATGGTACAGTAGTTATCCAAACACAACTACACCATAACATACAGTCAGCAGTGGAAAATCTTGTAGAATGAATGTAGAATCTTAATCAGTATGGTCACAAAAAGTAGAAGTAGACGTAGCCACCGTGACATTACCCATTGGTTTGTGGACTATCGTTTTGAAGCCTTGAGTTTGCCAGAAGTGACGAGAGGGTGGAGCTAAGTTATAAGCTGATGCTTGTGCTAAAAAGCTAGCTTGGTTAGGGGAGACCTGATGCAGTAGTAGGCTATATTCAAGCAATAGCTCATGACAGGCCGTGATTATATCACAGTTAAGGGGTGATGTTCGGCTTGACGAATAATTACAATGCTCACAATTAAAGAGTCCCTCTTTGAGGAGACATCAGGACAGACTAAACGGTGGGTCATTAAAGTAATGCTTAAGTCCAGCACTGAGACCAACGGAACTACTCAGGGTGTAGAGCTCACCTTTACCGTTTCTGACAGTGGCATAAAAATCTTGCAATATTTCACTAACCCACTTCTTTGACACTGTCTTAAGGTCTAATACTACACCTTTATCCCCACACCAGTCTTCAAAGCATTTGATGGCCCATTTAGTTTTCTTAACAGTCTTCTGTTGATTTTGGGTTGGGAACTGGAGGGTCGCTGGTCAAGTCCCCATGCGGACCAAAGTATGATGGTGGAAACTGGTAGCTGGAAAGGTGCCAGTTTCACCTCCTAGGCACTGCAAAGGTGCTCTTGAGCAAGGCACCGAAGCTCGGGGGCGCCTGTCCATCAACAGCTGCAGCCCCCTCACTCTGACATCTCTCCATTAGGGACCGTTCGGTATTTATGGAATGGACCACTGGAGGAAAATAGGGGAGGGTCATGTCTTTTTATTCTTTGATGATGGGAGGGTCATCCAGTGTTTTTTGTCTAGGGGGGAGGGTCACCCAACTTTTGTATTCATGAGAACAGCAGCATTTCAAAGTGGCTTGTTTGGTGCATATTTATCCATGTAGCTCTCTCAGTCTCGGCCCCTATTGCTAGCAGATGGGTCCCTCCCTGTTTAGTCAGCCAGACAATTTGAGCTGTAGCTTTAGAGACCGTGGGATTTCCCAAACTGAATAAATCCCGCTCGCACATATAAACACAAAACTGCTTTGCTAGCGCCATCGTGTTGTAACTAAGACATCTGCTGAAAAAAATATTTTATTTATTAGCATGAATGCCATACTGTTAAGTTCAAAGACATCAAAAACACCATACGAAAACATACCAGACGCAATCTTTTATTTTGAAAAGTTGAAGCTCGCCGACTACACCAGCCGGGAGGGCATGCATGAGACGGGAGGTCTCCAGGCTGCAGCCATACCCGACTCAAATATCCTTTCGGCCCCGATGATTATTTGTGAAATTGTGCAAACGACAGCCTTTTCAAGGCATTTGAGAAGGAAGGAGTGGTAGCATGCAAGCCCCCAAATTGACGCTTGTCTGAGAAATGGAGTTTTGGATAATGTGTCCTTTGTTGAATGGTCTCAATGTTTTATTGTTTTATTTCATGTGAATACTAGTTTACTAGATGCAGTAATGCAGGAAGTGTGCATTTAGTTTCCATGCTTATTGTGTTTTCACAACTATGTTAGCGAGTAAATCTACTGAAATGGCCACCACACCATAACTGTGGAGTGTGATGCATAAGATGAGAATGCAGAGGTTTAAGCATGTAAGTCATGGCTGTAAAAAAACAATGGGTATCTGTATGTCTTTGCCAAGCGCAAACCAGTACAGAATGCATCAATAAATTGTTGGGGAGGGTCATCCATTTTTTTCCCATATCATTTTGGAGGGTCATCCATAATTTATTGCTGGTGAAGGGAGGGTCAGGTCTTTTTAGATTAAAGATCCCAAAACTCCTCCGGTGGCCCCTAAAATAAATAACGAACAGTCCCTTAGTGCATGTATAGGTACTGAGCATGTGTGTGTATTTCAGGCCTGTGTGTAATGTCTATTCTAACAACATTGTAATTTCCCATGCGGGATTAATAAAGCATAAATTATTTTTATTATTATTATTATTAGATGGCAAAACGGTATTTTACAATAACTTTGAATGCATCACAAGGCTTACGAGTTGCAAGTGAATGCACCGTTAAGTCCCATCTGTTTTGTTTCTCCGACAGCAGCTGTGGCCATAGTGCAGCGAGTTTGTGTCTTCAGCTTCAGACTGTTGTACACCGTTTAGCTGTCAGCATTTTAACCATGTTTAATCCAGCTACTAGCTGTTTTAACCGTGGTTAATCCAACTACTGGCAGAAGGGTAATGTTACCTGCTGGAGAGCAGCGCAGGCGTTTAAGTGGCAACGAAATGAGGCACCAATATCTGCGTTGTCATTCGGTACAGTAGATATAAGTTCGGTCCGGTAGATACCAGTTGTCTAGGTTTCTTTACCCCACCCTATTTGTCTCCCTCTGAGGTAGGATCCCACTTCACTAAAAGTTGAGTGTACACTCACTGTTAAACTGACGTCACTGTTATTTCTAGGCACATGCTGGAGGTTTTGACATGTCCAAACATCATAGGCATCTATCTAATTATGGTTCTTTGTTTTTAGGCATTCACAGTCTTTGCTCCAGAAGTGTCTTTCATTTCAGGTGTGTGTGTGTGTGTGTGTGTGTGTGTGTGTGTGTGTGTGTGTGTGCGGTGGTTTCCTCTTCCCTTTCATCTGCTGTTAATATTCTTTAGATGCTGAGAAAGAAAGAGGAGAAGACACACTCTCAGTCAATGGAAGCTAATGACACAAACACACACACACACACACACACACACACACACACACACACACACAACGTACATACATCCAGACACACAGAATGTGTGTATATGTGTATAAGAGGGCAAACATAAAAAAACATGAACAGTGCAAACAAACACATGACTGGACACAGTTAAAAGACAGCACATTAGGGATAGCTGGAGACTGACTTGAGACCATACCATAATTATGTGTCTACACCTGAGATAGGATGAAAAGAGAGGAGAAAAAAAGGGAAGAAAAAGAAAAGAGCAGGGGTGGAGAACTATTTCCACAGCCCACCTAGGTCGAGGCAGTGTGGAGAGAGACAGAGAGCGAGAGAGAGGGCTCAAAGCAGGAAAACAGAGACAGAAAGAGAGACAGAGAAAGAGCAGAGGGGGGTATAAAGACAGAGAAAGATTATGAAAGAGTGCGACAAAGCTCATTCAGCTTAAACAAACCTGACAGCGTCTCTACTTCCCCCAGACAGGTCTGTGTGAAAATGTTTGGCCTCAGCTGTCAGCTCCAACCATAACAGCTCCTGGTAATACTTCACCATAATCACCCTGCTCCTTCTAAATACAGCCATCACATTCACTTAGCATACAGCAAACACGCAGTGTGTCAGGTCTCCAAATGGTTCAATACACCCAGTCTCCGAGGATAGAAGTCTAACTGCTTCAAATTCTGCTTTGGAAATTCTAATAATTTTAATATTTAGTACTGCCATATTAATTGTTAATTACACGTTTAAGAAAATCCAAAATTCAACATAAAAAAATAAATATACCAAATTCAGATTCAAAATACAATGTTTAAATTAACCCAAGGAAAATCAATCGATTCTAGAATCTGGATCGGGAGTTTGCCATAGTAGCTGCAGCCAACAACTGGAATTTTTTCACTTTTGAGACTTTTTTAATGTGAAAAATCAACTGTGCAGAGTTCGAATATGGGCATTTTTACAAAAATTGATGGCCAATTGCAAAAATGTTCCAGTCTGACGTGACAGCCAGCTGGTGGCGGCCGGGATCGCTCGCCAGCCAGCTAGTGATGCTCACAGACCGCTGGATGCTGGGTAACTCTATTAAAAGTAAGCATCTTGTCAAAACCAAAATCAAAACCAAGGACATAAATGGGTTATGACTCTGTTTTGGTTCTGGTTTTGTTGTCGGTCTTTTTGTGTTATGTTCTTTCTCCCCTCCTCTCTTCTCTGCAGGACACGTGTATGGCGGGGCGCGTGGCTGGCTTCTCCAGGCAGCATACGAGGAACACCTGCTTCTACTCCCCTCTTCAACCTGCTCCATAAAAGCCTGGTCCTCACAACACATACTCTGCCAGATAATTCTGTCATGTTTGGGAGCGCTCAGCGTTTCCTTGCCCTCGTGTTCCTGCATTCGTAGTCTGCTTTAGACCTCCAGCTTTGTTTTGTACTCTGACCTCTGTTTTTTTGTGTGTGCAGAGTAGTAATTGCGAGATGAAGCCTCATGAAGCATCAAAGCTTTCCAGCAAAGTGGTTCCTAAAAGGGTTCATTTCTCGAGGCTTCGTTTGCTCACAATACCAGCTGTGGTCAAAGAGTGTAAAACAGGCAGATACATTACAGGTGATCTATGTGATCTCTGATACACTGTATCAAAATATAAAGTACCCTATACAGAATGGCCCATTTCAGGATACTATATATGTTATTGACTGTATTTTGCGCCAGTAAAGACCTATTTTCTGGTGGTATAATATGATTAACAAAACTGTATAATAAACGGATTTCCTTGAGAGGAATGCGGCTATCAAACGTGTAACTCAATCCTTTTGGTCATAATAAAATAACAGCAGGACTGCAGTGCTCGAATTATCTTTTTGTCTTTAAGGGGGTCTCTCTATCTCATAAAAAAAAGTTGGCACACCCTGCACATAGCCTAACAAGGCTTTACAAGGCGCTTTTGCGCAGTATATGCGCACGGTAGGCCTAGGCTATTATCTTGACACACGCACACAACAGACAGAGATTTTATTTTATTTTTTTACAGAAATGGAGTCCTTTTATTTAATTTCAACATATTATTGATTGTAATAGTCCATATTTCATTTCAATTTCGCAATACAAAGAAATAGACTAAACGATTTAGTCTGAGTGTCATTCTCAATTTCACAATGAAATAAAACGTAACTCATTTGAACCAGACCACCGTCTCAGATATCCTCAGTGTCAAACACAATAATGCATGTAGTCTTTAACTTATACACAGGGGAAATGCACTAACTGGCAGAAATGAACGTGTGTTGAACCGTGGAAATAAATAAACGAACAATTTTGGAATTTGCACTGTGATGTTGTCGGGAAGCCTATTCACTGAATATTCCGCCATCAGAGATTGCATTGTATTGGTGACAGGTTTTCAAAATATCTGGGAACTTTTCCGGAGCTCTGAATGGCAGAGGATAGCTTCAGATTTATTTATTTAAGAAGAGGTGGTATTTACCTCAAAAGCACATTAACACTAGAATAGCCATGACGGTCATTTTGACCGTTTTGAAATTTATATGTGTAATAACTTTGCTGAATAAAAAAATACAATCCTGCTGCTGCCTGACTTTTCCTAAAAGAGTCTGTACTTTAATTTAAAATTGTTTTTATATACATTACACAAAAGGCAAAGAAAATCCAATGACTTTTACCTATTTCGGCCATACACGGTCATATTGACCGCTCGGATTTTCGCGGTATTGTTTTAAATTTTTCGCGCGGTTGAAGATGCATCTTGGTTGCTTAGTAACTACCATAGTCTCTGTCAGAGAAACGTAACTAGCGGTCTCGAGTAACAAGTGTGGGCATCACCGATGGGCCGAAAGCAAAGCCAGAGTCGGTAACGTAGGCTACTACAGCGTGGATGCACTCTGGCCGGTGGCTGTTTACTTTATACATTCTCGAACTGGCTGGAATCATTGTACACATCCTCTCCAAGGAGTGCACCAGCAGTAAAATTGTTCGGAGGAAGTTCATGCAGCAACTGGCAGAGGAGCAGAGAGCGGAGTTCATGGAGGAAAAAAGGGCAGCGGCGCACGGTCCGAGCAGCGCTGTGCACCGCAGCAGACGCCAAAACGGAGGCAGTGCCAGGTTAGGTTATAGCTAAATGTTCAAATAAGATCCTTTTAATTGTTATTTGGCTGTTATGAGTTAAGTTGAATGAATTTCCACACCACATTTTTTGGGATATGAATGTATGAAATATTTACGGTTTACTATGCCATGATATGAATTATTGAAACACGTATTACTACTCAAATGTATAATTAAACTCGTTAAAATGTACATTTCGGTGTTATTACGTTTTTCTAAAGATATCCTAACACAATACATAATACAATATGGCAATTAGGTATTTATCATGAGAGATTATAGAGTTTGGAATCTGGCGGTCAAAATGACCGCTCACGGCAATTCTAGTAGTTATGGAATTCCGGCACTTCTAGTGTTACGCTAAAAGCAAGGTGACTTCTTTGGACTTGCGAGTGCTGTCAAATCGATAGTAGCCTATGTGGTTTGCTCACATAGCCTAGTGGTGTGGTGGTGAAGTGCTGCGTTCATGAGCGTAGGGTAGGCTCAGGTCTACGTCCTGTAGTAGCCTATATTTTATATTTTA
This sequence comes from Sander vitreus, assembly GCF_031162955.1. Lineage (NCBI taxonomy): Eukaryota > Metazoa > Chordata > Actinopteri > Perciformes > Percidae > Sander > Sander vitreus. The sequence goes on from NC_135863.1 coordinate 27,685,276, forward strand.
ATTTAACGTCTTTAATGGTAAGAGACCGCACAGGGATGGATAATGAGCATTGTTTAAGATTAAATTACAAAGCCACATATGGCAGACACCTTCAGATGTGAGAGACCCCCTCAGATTTTTGACTTTGTTGCTTTCATTGGCGCCAGTCCTCACTCTATGGGAGCTCGGCTCCCTCTGGCTCCCACGTAATTCAAGCACTGCTTCACGGAAAACGTCCGGGATTTCTCAACACACACTTCAAAGCCTCGACACAGAATGTAAAATAACTAGTGCACAGGACTTCCAGTGGGCATCTCTGCTCTCCCACTTCCTGTGATTCTACGTCTGGTTTTCACTCTTCATAATATCCAGCCGCCCAGCTCCTTGCCCCCATTGCTCCTGCTTGAGACTCTTTTTGTTAAATAAACTTTTTACACCAATCAACCTGTTCCAGTCCTCTGCTTTGGGGTCCAACTTCATCTAAAACCACAACAAAATACATTGTAAACCAAGGTATGGTATTGAATCATGTTACTTAACATGGGGCCGATAATGCCGATACAACATCAAACTATGTTGTATACGACAAATACGATTCTTTCTCATACATGTTGCGTAGCAGAGGGCTATAGTCCAGTCATTTTAAGCCATAATGGGGGTCAACCTAGGACAAATTGCAACAGAAGCAAACTCAACTGATTTTGTATCCTTAATATGTCCTGAGTAAGGAAAAAAAGCCCCGAAAAATCCCATTAGGGGAAGGTTTTGAAAAAGACCCAAATATAGCCTGTTCATACGCCTAGTCATTCTTTTTCTCACGTTAATAGGCTAAAAACTTTAACTTTTAGATATCACCATGAAAATGACTGAGTTGATTACTTACATTAAGACAAACAAAAAATGTATTACAAGGTTTTTTGAAATGTTTTGGTGACATGAGCAAACCATAATAATATATGCGCTAATTGGCATAAATACCACAACAGATCTAAACATTGGCTATAGTCAGGTGAAAATATCTTGTAGAATCTTGTTGACATCGTACAGTAAAAGACTGTAGAGGCAAACAAATGTCACCATAAGGGGCAGAGATTCAGTCATTCAGTCAAGGTCCACTCAACTGTTAATCAACTGTCATTAAGCTGTCACTCAGGTAGGAAAGGTAATTAGATTATGCACCGTTTGCCCATGTTAACAAACAATTTCAAAAAACTTGTAATACATTTTTTGTTTGTCTTGATGTATGTAATCAACTCAGTAATTTTCATGGTGATATCTAAAGGTTCAAATGTTTACCCTATTCACGTGAGAAAAAAGAATGAATAGGCGTATGAATAGGCTACATTTGGGTCTTTTTCGAAACTTGTCCAATTTTTTCGAAACCAATTTGTCCTACCTCTTTTCATAAAATGGCTGGACTACTAATGTAGTGGATTGCAAGGTTGACGCCTTAGCTGGTGCCAGTGGATTTTTTGGAGACAATGTTGTTTTTTTGCGCTAATTTTGGCTTTTTGGCTTCTCAATATGTATTTTGAATGAGAGACATCGATCAAGTGTGACCGCAGTGTTCCAGGTTTGTTCCAGACCGTGTAACTTACATCTTACATGTGGCAGGTGATTCTGTTCGAAGTATGGTGTTGGCTCGTTCAGAGCATTGGAGAGTCTTTTCTCGACAGCGGTGACGTCTGCTTCTTGTGCGGTCACACCTTGATCATCTGCATAGATGAAGCGGCTGGTTTCCTCGCTTCTTTGTTGGTTTAGATGTTGAATGATGTTTATTAAATTTTCCAACATGGAGGTAGAAGAGACAATGAGCAGTCTAATTTTAATCAAACCAAGCTGTCGTGCAAATGTAGAGCAGAACAGAGTACGATCAAGACAATACAAATCCTGTAAACAAACAAAACGTTTCATGAAAGAAAATAGACTAAAAAGAAACTAAGACATAGCACATAAAACAATCTGTAGGTCGATCTGCCGCCTGTCATGTGACACCATCAACTCCATCAGCTAGGGATATTTGGGAAATGCTAGTCCACACAGCATTCCAGGATGGGAGAAAAACGTGCTCTGGTTTATTGGCATTTCTTCAAACCATTCATAATCGTCGGGCTAAGCTCCGGCACGGAGCCACGGTGCCTCTGCAAAATAGCTTCAGGAAGGAACTTGTTTTGGTGGAATATGTGTACGTTCCAAAGTTGTTTTAGTCGTGCCAGGGAAAAGATTGGACAAATAGCTGTTTAGATTTGCCCTGCAGAGATCATAAATCCATTGGAGTTTAAAATTCCACCACAAAGAAATCGGAAGGAAATGGACATCGGCCGAAAAGAGTGACATCCGGCGGAATTTCCAGGGGCACCGGAGCAATCCCGGAAGTGGAAAGTCGAGGATCTAGACTATCTTGGCCCCAAATGATACATAATTTATCACAAACATATGCTTGCGGATTGTGGGTGTAGGCTTTGGAAGTCCTCTAAAGTTGGAACAACACATGGTAGGTTCAAACCCCTCAAACTGTCTTTCAGTGCTGTGTTATGTTAAATAGATAATGTTTAACTTGAAGCAAGCAGCTTTACCAATTCAGCGGTTTGTGAAAACTATAAATCATGTCAGAGGGGTTCAGCATACACCAAACACACACACATACATTAACACTTCACACCATCAATCTTATCTCACATACCACACACTGCACTCCTACACACCAAACACATAGTAATATATCAGGCTTAGCTTGTATTTACCGAACTGCACTGAGCTGCTACACACAAAGCTTTCATAAAGCTGTCTTAGTACTGACGCCACTCACTCTCCAGGTAAATTCTATCAGTCAGCTCACTCATATGTCTGCATTCATCTCTCTTTTTGTCTGCTTCTCCTTCACTTCTGCAGGTTTTACAGATTCATTTTTATGTCAACATTTGGTTTTCAAGTAGTAGTTTGGCATCACCTTCAGAAGTAAATATGCTCTTGAAATCCTAAGCATTTTGAGGCGACCTGTAGCTCACCCAGTGTAGCGTGCGCCCCATGTAGGCTGAGTCCTTGGCAGCGGCCCGGGTTCGAATCCGACCCGCAGCCCTTTGCTGCATGTCATCTCCCCTTTCCTCTCTTCAAGCTGTCCTGTTGAATTAAAGGCCATAAAAGCCCAACAAATATTCATATTCTTTTTAAATTTTTCAATGTGATGCATTTCCATTGTTTCTTTTAACACTCAACCTGAACCTACCTTAGTGTATAAACTGTGCCACAGCATATAAATTAACCTGCTTTACCAAAAACCCCAGACATGTCCCACAGATTAGTCTCTCTATATATGTCTGTACTGGAAGACAACACAAGGGATAGTGAAACTGAAGGATATAGAAATATTGATATTCACAAGATAAATATGATTCATATTTTTTTTCTTCATTAAATTAAATATTATAATATATATAATTTAAACGCAATACTAAAATGCACGTATCTCTACTCCTCAGGGCATTTGTGGGACATTTGACATCATTAGTCATCAGGTTTTTTGTTTGCTTTATGTGTATAACCGATGCTATTTAAGTTTGACATAGGGCACACATAGCTGTTAGCTAACCACTAATAATAGTCTAATGTGTGTTAGATATGCTAATGTTATCTCCTGTCAGCCCTGTGGAGGGAGTGTATGACAATATGATTGTGGTTTGAGGAGGCGTTGATAAGAGAATACAGATTAGCAATGGTGGAAGGTTTTGTCTTAAACCTCTGATAAGAGTCTTTGTCATGAAACAAAGGCCCAGGTGCACTGGATAAGATTCTGACACACACACATACACACACACACACACACACACACACACTCCTTTTTTTTTAAGGAGTATTAAAGGGAAAGCCACTTAGCTTTGATTTGCGTTATTTCCCAGTGTAAAAAGAGAAGATTGCTATCGACCTCAAGTCAGCAGGGTATGACATCCATCTTCAACATCTCATGGTATGACAATCATCACAACCTCGAAAAGAAAACAAATAAGTGTATTTCCCAAAATGCTAAAGTAAGGAACACCCCAATATTGTTCTCTATCTTACCCACATTCAGAGGAGCAGAGATGATACTGATATTATTCTCATTTGATTTTGGAGATTTTGCAAAGTCCAAAACACACTGTATTTTGCATGCACATCAGCCACCCACTTGTTTTCCATGTAAACCCTCTCACAAATGCGCCGTACGTTTTTAATTTTTCTTTTTATGATTCCCTTTTTCGATTGTTACATCCCAAATACTGTACCATGACTTCTCAGGTGTTAGAGGGTCTTTATGGTCATAATACTGTCAATATTTAGACATCTATGAGCCACAGTAAGAAAATATTCAAGTAAGCAAGCATGTTAACAAACATAAAAAACATCCTGAACCCAGAGGAGTGCTCCAAACTCACTACTCACTACCGTTTTTTCAACCTGGTCCCCCCTTTTTTCCTATGTTTTTGTGTCTAAGTGACTGATGGGAACAACAATCTTTAAAATTGGTCCAATATTAAGCAAGATTGCTGCACTGTAAGTTAATAGGGCAATTGTCCAGCTTGTATTTACCTTCACAAAAGTGCTCGTTTTGCCGCTGACAGGCTCAGATTAATATTACATACATACAACATAAGTGTCTGACAACATTGTGGAAAGGATTTCTAAGGAGGTCGACCTTTCTGTTTAAGCGTAAGATCCATTTTTTAAAACATAAAAACATCCGCGAAATTGCGTTTGCTAAACCCACCAGACTCCATGTAAATAAAAAAGTCATTTTAGCATCGTAAAACACACTTCATTCAAAGTCGACAGAAACAAAATAAAACTATGAAAAGCCGTCATGGGTCGTCTTTCCACTTTTCCAACCATCACAACTCTAGTTTTGGTTGAAATAAACACAGATTACCGATTTACATGTGAAAATATGTTGGCTCTATTCAAGCTAAAAGTATTGCTTTTTTAAATGGAGTCTGGTGGGTTTAGCACTAGTAACTTCATAGCTGTTACGGGTTAAACAGAAGAGAAGAGAAAAGAGGTTTTAAAGGTCTATCTCTGAAGGGATCCTTTTCATAATGTTGTCAGACACTTAGAATATTAATCGTCAGTGACAAAACGAGCACTTTTGTGAAGGTAAATACAAGCTGGACAATTGCTCTATTAAATTACATTGTAGCTTGTTTCACCACTGCCGACTGCAGCGATCTTGGTTAATACTGGACCAATGTCAAAGATTGTTGTTCCCATCAGTCACTTAGACACAAAGACATAGGAAAATAGGATAGTTACCCTTTAATGCAACTTAATGTTATACAGCACATGTAGTAGGTGGGTCCCTACTCCGTCTCTCTTTCAGCTAAGGGGTCCTTAGCCTAAAAATGTTTAAGACCCCTGCTCTACTGTATATTATTATTTGTATTCTGTAACATGGATCAAAAGAGACAAATTCATGTATTAAAAGAGAAAGGGCAACTCAAACTCAGTGAAGCAGGCAACTGTCTTTGGGCCCAAAAGCACCAGGTTCACCATGTGGGATTATGTAGTGTAACTAAAATGACATGGAAATTCAGTTGAGATTTACATATCACATAATCTCGAGGCCTGTTCTTCAAAGGTTTTCCTTAAAACTTTCGCAATAATTTATTGGAACCATAAACAAGTGATGGACTAAATGCATCTTTCCCAATAGTGGCCCTTTTCCTGTAGCCTGACGTTTCCCCTGTTTTTTCTCAAGGTGAGGCTTCTCTGTAATCAGCTGTATTTGTATGAGAGGCTCCACTCTTAATGTGTTGGCCCCTGTTAAAATGAGAGATGAATGACCAAGAGAATGAATGAATATACTCTTGTCAGCTCGCAACGCTGCAGGTTCCTGAAATTGGTGTGTTGGTGGTAGACAGAGCAGCAGCTAAACTGTAATTTCAGCCCCTAAAACAGTGTTTAGGCCAGTGTCTGACGTTAGCCTGCAGACTCACTGTTTGCATCTGCAGTCTTTTACACTCCATTAAGGGCAATTTTGCCTCTCATCTGAGTGATTGGCCCTGCTGTGGGCTTTGTTGTTTATGACGCTTAAATGCTTAAATATACCACAGTCACACCACGCATATAAATAAACTGACCCTCTGAGTCTCTCTGTGTGTGTGTGTGTGTGTGTGTTTAATGTGTAGCAGTGACGCATCATCATGCTTGTGGTCCTGTCATTAAGGTACTGTAAATGAGGCTTAGGAGGGTAACATTGCTACCAAGCAAAAACACTCACAGACAGAGCTGCGCGCACACACACACACACACACACACACACACACACACACACACACACACACACATATATTTCATTCAGACTTGCTTTCGTAGGCTTAATTCTGTCCAATTACACAATGCAAAAAATGATATGTAGAGCAAATTTAAGTTTTTCCCCTTAAATTCAACCTGATTAAGCCTATTTTAAAGTGTTTCATGAGTATCATTGTGATAGATTAAAGTGGAACTATTTTCCCTATTTTCTTTCATATCTATACTGTCATAATGTTGGATTTTCACGTTAAACATGGCCAATTAAATAATTTTAATAATGTGGTAAACTTATTTCAGAGAAAACCTCGTAAGCTAAAACGATCAGATTTCCAACTGTTCTGAACGCTCCGGTTTCAACAGTTTTTTCTACTCTCAGCTCAGTGTTACGCAACTCCAAGCCGGCCTTGACCAACTGCCATGCTTCGCTTGTTTTCAAGCCATGATGTCTCTCTCTTTCTCATGGGCGTGCCAAATTCTCTGGGCGGGCAAAGCAGAGAAAGGGGAGGTAAACTTCCTCCTTATGATGTCATAAGAAGGAGATTCCAGATTGGCCCACCTGAGCTTTCATTTTCTCAAAGGCAGAGCAGGATACCCAGGGCTCGGTTTACACCTATCACCATTTCTAGCCACTGGGGGACCATAGGCAGGCTGGGGGAACTCACATTAATGTTAAAAAACCTCATAAAGTGAAATTTTCATGCCATGGGACATTTAAAGCATGTAAACATGTTCTAGTAGAATCACAAAATACAAGTATTAACCTGAAAATGCTGTATAATAGATCTTGATCCTGACTGATGGCAGATATTGAAAGGAAATTGCACTAAAGCACGCATTGAAAGTAGTTTTCATAAGGCATTATGAGGCATTTTTTTTCATAATATGGGCACTTTAACAGTGTAATCAAACTTCATAACAAGTCCAAATTGTTTCACTTTACTTGAGGTCAGGGAAAATATTCATGACAGCCAATGTAAAAAACAACCACAGTTCAATGTAATGTTAAAACATAAAAATAAATAGTTTCTTAAAGTTTGATAATTAGGCTTGTCATGACATTTTTATGAGTTATGTTGTCTAGATTAATGTCAAGTTGTCAAAATTGGAGACCTGGCCCTGGTTTTGCTCCATTGCTGCTCCATTGCCCCATTCCTGAGGTGCGCAACCTGGGCATCATCCTGGACTCCACTCTCTCCTTCCGGTCCCACATCAAAAACATCTCTAAGTCCACCTTCTACCACCTCAGAAACACCTCAAGACTCCGGCCTTCACTCACGCATTCAGTAACTGAGACACTCATCCATGCCTTCATCACCTCCCGTCTGGACTACTGCAATGGTGTCCTGTCTGGACTGCCCACCAAGGCCCTTAGCAGTATGTCCAAAACTCTGCTGCCAGGGTTCTAACCCACACAAAGCCTCAGCAGCATATCGCTCCCATCCTCCAGCAGCTCCACTGGTTGCCAGTCAAGTCACGCATCACCTACAAGATCCTCCTGCTCACCTACAAATCTCTCCATGGACTCTCACCACAATATCTCACAGATCTCCTCCACCCCTACACTTAGTCACGTTCCCTGCGGTCCTCTGACAAGGACCTGCTGGACACCCCCCGCACCAGGTTGCGGACTTTTGGGGACAGGGCTTTCTCTGCCACACTCTGGAACAGTCTACCACTCCACATCCTGCCCTCTCTGCCCCATCCCTGCCCAAAAGCACCTCAAAATATTTCTTTTCACTAAGTCCTTTGACCCCTAACCCCCCCTGATTATGATGATTATTATTATGATTGTTATTATGTGTGATAGTATATCACACATAATAAAATCTGGTCATGGTGTTGGTTAGTTCTGTCTTTGTGATGGCCAAAACTGTTTTTACTTGGGTTATAGTTAGTTTACAATTTGTTCCGATTGCTAACATGCATTGATCGATCACGTTGTCAAAAGTCTACACATAGTCAGCAAAATAGTCTGCGTGGACCGTACTGTGAATCATTTTGTATTGCTTTTACACAAAATGCATTCAATTACCACATTTTCCAAAATCCATGAACTCTTTTCTCATTCATCCTCCACCACCTACAAAACTCTATATATACAAAACTGTGAAAAACACAATCAAAACAGAATGATGGCAAATATTGTTCATTTCTGCCATAACCATGTTGAAATATATGGAACATCTTAGCAGAAAATCCACAATAAAATAAGTAAAATCATCCCAAACAGCTGATTCACCTCAAACCAAAGACATAACATGTGATGCTGATGAGAACAGTATGAGTGATCATACTATAGTCTACATGTTGTTGATGTGGGTTTTTGTAATTATTACTCTAGCTCTGGAATTAGCACAGATATAAAAAATAAAGGTTATTGAACCACATTTCTGATTCATTGTTCCATATACTTTAAAGTCAAAGTAAAAGTGAAGTATTCTTATTCTATAATGAAGTACAGATTTATGTGAAAAATCATTTCAACTTTAAGGAAGAAAAGTTCATTATTTATGTAATGCTCCCTGTTGTGGTTTTTTTTCAGTGTGTTATGAGTAACGATGTATGCTTTCAGAGAGAATTGTTGCCAGTGCTTTGGTCCAACAAGCTTATTTTGAGACATGTATGAAGTGTTTTGGTGGATTGAGTGACTTTTGGAGGTGATATTAACTATTTGGCTGAAGATGCATATTGGTAATTAAAATGAACTATGGCTTCAGTATTGCCCTATACATCTCAGCAATTGAAAAAAAAGTGATCAACACACTGTCATTCAAGAAGTCATTTTTATTGTTCACATGGCATAACATTTACTGCCATAATCTTTGAAAAAAAATGAATTGAGATAAAGTGTAGGTGCAAGATAAATTCATTTCCCGTGTCTGGGATGTTTTCTAGCACTCTCCTTCTGTTTCTTATCACGGCGAGATCATTGTGTGTCTCTCTGGCTCCTCGTTTCAGTTTCATGGCTGTCTGACTGTGGTCTGAAACACCATGCTCACGCATTTCCTAACGTCACTGTTTTGTGTTTTCCAGCAGTTTGCAGCGAGCCTGATGCCAAGACTGTATCCATGGAGACATAATTGACCAAGGATGTCATAATCCACCAGTCACCAGCAAAACATTAGGGGGAAATCTTGATATAATGATGTTTACAATCTTTCTCTCTCTTTTCAATCAGCGTCTCTCTCCCCCTGTCACATTATTCACTCTTTCTCTGTTTGTCTCCATTTCCCTCCATCTTTCACCCCATCTCTTTCTCTCTTTTTCTTGCTTTCTCACTCCGATCATTGTCCACCTCCCTTTAGGTCTCATCTTCTTTTCTTTACTCTTTATCCTTCCATTCACTCTTTCTACCTTTTTACCCCATTTATCTTTTCTAATTTCTTCTCTCATGCTCTTCCTAAACTTCAACTATAGTTGCTGATACCAGAAGGAACAATGTGTGTGTGTATATATATATATATATATATCTTCCTCTCTCTATTTATCTCACTCTCCTTGCTATAATTACCCATCTGTTTGTGTTTTGCAGAAGAATTATTGCACTTGTAATGAAAAACAGGAATGGCATGTGTTGCAATTGGACTGACACTCCCACACAGAGGCTGAGACATTGGGCAACTAACCAGTAATAGATAGTAATAGTTTAAAGTGGTTTGAATTCTTTAGGTCTGGTGGTTTGAATGGGTGACAGGATTTACTGGATCACTACAGTTAGTTCCTATATGTTGGCCCCCGATTGGGTTGTCTGACGCAAGTCTGCAAACAGACATGGGGGTGTTTATTCACTGCGTGCGTGCGTGGCTGTGTGTGTGTGTGTGTGTGTGTGTGTGTGTGTGCGTGCGTGCTTGCGTGCATGCGTGTGTGTGGGTTTTTTATGGGGAGTTATGTCTAACACTATGCCCTTATGAAACAGCAAATTTCCCTTTGTTTGAGAGCATTTTTATGAAAGTAGGAAAGTTTTGTACTGTAAGTGATGAAAAGTCAAACACTGAATTTAACCACACCATTATGTACATAGGACCCTAACATTATGCATTTGACTAACTAGTCATATGTTTTCTTACATTTTCATTTAAAAAATGATTAACAGTCATACATTAATCAACTGCAAACATGTGTGTGTGTGTGTGTGTGTGTGTGTGTGTGTGTGTGTGTGTGTGTGTGTGTGTGTGCGCGCTCAGTGACACCATGCACCCTCCCAAAGCAAATTTACAGTACTTTAAAGGAAGGAAAATGAAATGTGCAATAGTCTGGATTGATTTCTCAATCATCTGGTATACTGAAGGACAACATGATCTGTGTGTGTGTGTGTGTGTGTGTGTGTGTGTGTGTGTGTGTGTGTGTGTAATTGGCAGTGTTGTGACTGCATGTGGTGGGTAAATATGTATCGAGCACCATGTACTGAGTCACTGAGCAAACAGAGGGGAAGAAAGAGACGTCATTCAGAGGAATCTGAAAGGCTAGTTGTGGAATATGTATTAGCAGGAGACGCTGGTGGAACCTTCAGGTGCACCTCCCGGTGTAATTTTGTCTCTTTGTTTTCTGTCCAATGAATTGCCTCTGAGACCAAAACAGTACTTAGGTATCCAGGTAACACACATACACAGGTTATAAAAAGAGCAATGTCATGGGTTAAAGAGCTCCATGCCAAAATATGGGGGATTAAGGTGTCAGGATTACAGAACACTACCCATCTCAAGGCACTTACACATTTCTAGATTTACTACATACTATTCATGCTTTCTGAAATCAGATTCATTGAATGTATTGGACATTGGTCAGTAAAAGGTTGAGTGAGTGCAGAGCTCTAAAATCTAACATCTAGAATTACAGTTTCATCTTGACTATGAAAATGTAGTTTGAGAAAACAATTTTAAATTCAAATGTCAGAAGACATAATATTGCCTACATGTTTTATGAATTTTATGAAACGGGTGAATGGGGGCACGCAGCTCATTTTTGGCCTGGGGCTCTCATGCGAGTAAATCTGCCCCAACAGGGACATCCCTAGACATTATATTTGAAATTGAGCTTTTACTAATACTTCAGACTGAAGTATAATGTCTGTTTTATACGGTGGCCCTGAAATGCAAATCACATCAGCAAATAGAAAAACACAATGGCAAATAGGAAAACAGAACGGCAAATATGAAAACACGACAGCAAATATGAAAACACGACAGCAAATATGAAAACATGACAGCAAATATGAAAACACAACAGCAAATATGAAAACACAACGGCAAATAGGAAAACACGACCGAAAATATGAAAACATGACAGCAAACATGAAAACACGACAGCAAATAGGAAAACATGACAGCAAATGTGAAAACACAACAGCAAACAGGAAAACACGACAGCAAATATGAAAACACGACAGCAAATATGAAAACAAAACGGCATTAACTTCTACCGGAAAAGGTAGGGCCTATCTAGCAGAGGACGGAGCCTCCTGATTGGACAGACGGACTGTCTCTCTGTTAAAAGTAGGCGCTTTTCCGTGTTTTTCACCGCTTCTTCCTGTTAAAAGACAGACAGTCCGTCTGTCCAATCAGGAGGGTCCGTCCTCTGCTAGATAGGTCCTACCTTTTCTGGTAGAAGTTAATGCTGTCGTGTTTTCCTATTTTCTGTCGTGTTTTCCTATTTGCTGTCGTGTTTTCATATTTGCTGTCGTGTTTTCATATTTGCTGTCGTGTTTTCCTATTTGCCGTTGTGTTTTGTGATTTGTTGAAGTGTTTCATATTTGCTGTCGTGTTATCCTATTTTGCTGTCGTGTTTTCCTATTTGCTGTTGCGTTTTTCTATTTGCTGTTGTGATCTGCACTTCAGGGCCACCGTAGTTTTATCTATAAAGCCTAATATCTTCAGGTTGCTTTCACACCTACCTCGTTTGGTAGATTTCGGTGTGAAAGCTCATCCGAACTCTGGTGCGGATCACACAAACGGACTTTGGTCCACTCAAAAACGTCCGTCCCGGTGCGCTTCCAATTGCTCTACAGCTCGGTTCACTTCAGGTGAGAACACGATCCGACCCAAATACAGGAATTGAACCAAAAACGGAGCATTTACTAGCCTGCAATTTCAACCTTGCACACAAGTTATGGATTTATATATAATTTAAGGGATGATAACTTTCAGATCCATAAGCTGTTCTGACCCAACATCACTGGTCGGCTGTGTGACATCATTATCTCTCTCTCCTTCACTTGCTGTCTGTCAGCTGCTCATATTGTTCGCCTTCTTCTAAAATATTAGACTAAAGCAAAACTAGAAAAGACAAGACGTAATAAATGTGGTGTTGCTCCAGTTTGGGATATTCTGTCCAATAAACAAGCGACTGTCTCGACCGCGTGACGTGTGTTTTTGTGAATGTGAATGTGTGACATTGTTTGAAAGCAAACCGAATCAAATGAAAAAATGCAACAATGTTGCAACTTCCCCCCCTGAATCGCACACAGAGTCCACCGAACTATAGGTGTGAAAGCGCCCTTAATCTGACGTGCCAGATGGTTTGTTAACACAGACCCATCTGAGAAGCCGCCATTGGAAAATGTTTGAAAAAGGGCGGGCACTTTAAAAAATACCTGGCAGGTGATTGGATGAACCATCTGTCTGTAGCTCCTTTTTATCGGACGCTGATTCGTATAACTGCTGTCCGGTCGCAACTTCTATTTGAAGCCTGACAATATGGATTTTCGTTTGATGTGTGATCCCGCAATTCTCGCCTGATCTCATGATATTGCGAGAATCCAGCTGCTGTGCAAGGTAATAATAGCTGAGCCTATATCTAAAAAGAAAAGTTACATTCTACATGCCAAATTTCTGGTTATTAGAATTGACTGGTTCCTAATTATGGATTGGATGTGTTCACTAAAAAAATATGCAATGTAATTGAAAGACTTTGGAGGATAGTAGAGGACCTGATTTGCATCATTTGACATCTGTCAATGCGTTTTTCATTGAGTCCTTTTGCTCCCTACCCTGCATGCTACGTGACAAACCTCTGTGAGGTTTTTCTAAAGGCAACAGCAACAGATAAGACGTAAGGGGTGGTGAGCTCATAAAAGCAAATTGAGTTAAAGTTCAACAGTATATGACTGTTGAGGAGGAAAGATCTTTATCTTTTATTTATATTTCAGTGGTGAATTGATCTTTGTAGGTTGAGATAAAATCTCTGGTTAAGGAATAACTGGATTAGACAGCATGAAGAGAAAAGTTTGTTATGCAATATTTCAAGTACAACTGACTAACTAATTAAACATTTATGGATCTTAAATTACAAAGTACTGGAAGGAAGTTTGTCCATGTTCAGTATTTACTGGAGGGGTAAGACTTAGTCAGTCCTGGGATCTGCTCTGATGAACAGTAGTTTTAAATTTAAGAAGAAATGTAATATTCTGAGGCAACTTTAGTAAGCACAAATGATAGTGTGTAGCTCTCTTTCTAGATTGTAAGGAACATCCTACTTTCATACAATATGTTTCTCTTGTAATGAAACGCAGGGTACAGTGGTAAAGGGTAGAGGTCTAGGTATGACCAGAATGAGCAGCATGAGTACAAGATCTCTACATAGCCAAGCACAGACACAATTGTTGATTCGACAATGGGATTTCCTGTTATCAAGAGAAAAACATGCTCTATCATGTATCATCATTTTTATCTTCAGATTCTGTACTAGTTGTTACACATGAGGTTTAAAAGTGAGATTGCCATTTGACCAAATTCCCAGATACTTACAAGATGAACTGATGTCATTTCTGTAACATTATGTGTATGGATTGGAGGGAGATTTAAATAAAACACATTTTGTCTTACTGTAAGTCTGTGTGGGCATCTTTAACAAACTGTGCCCACGCGCAAATTTGTTCTTAAACTGTGCGTACGAACGTTTAATGCACAAAATCTGCCGTTTAATTCAATTTTGCCAATTTTCAACCATCTCTGTGTCACTGAAGCACAGGTAGTTCTCCCCCAAGGTGGTGTCGTTAGGCATGTCCAGCCAAAGGTCCCTTTTAATGTCAAACCAGTTCTTTTTTAATTGAGCCACTGTCCTTATTTTAGGAGACACAAAATGTATCGCCTCGGTTACTGCAGCCCAAGCCTCTTTTTTTTTTTTAACCAATGTCTTCCACTCTCGCTCCAGCGGAAACGCTCTCTCCATGATCACCCTAAGGCAAACATATTTCCTTATATAGAGAAATGGGGCAGTGGCAGTTCGCTGATTGCAAATAGCGGGCATGCACCTTTCAATTTGAGAATAATTTTGATTCACACTGCAGTGGTAAAATCAGAACTGGCCAATGCCTACTTGAATCTGACAGTAATTTTGCATCCCTTATTTTGTGTGCAAAGTGAGAACATTTCTGTGCACATATTAGTCAATGAGACCCATTGTCAATGTAGACTGTAATTACTAAAGGACCAAATACAGAGCCTATGCAATTGCAATGCAAATATGCCAATTGCATAGGCTGTGTTATATTATATTCTATGTGAGTATGATTTAAACCAGTTCTGAGCATGACCATCCAAACCAAGAGAGTGTAATGTGTTTAGTAATATATCTGAATCAGGCTTTAATCCAGAACAATCCTCCATACAATGAAAGTTGCTTTTCCTGTTCATTAGTATTGGCAGTTTTCCTACAGGGAGGCAAAGTCAGTAATGTGCTGTGTTGGCCTCTGCTCTACATTCTCCACTTGTTTTCCAAGCAAACAGACCAATGGACAAACACAGCTTTGCATTCATCATAGAAGACAGTATATGAATGACCTCTATCCAAAAGCTTTTGGCAGCTGGGCAGAGCCACATCAGGCACATTCATGTGCCAGCTTCACCACAGTCATGCAGTATTGTGACAGTTTACTTCATCACTTGATGAACAGTTTAAAATAAGGGATTCATGTTTTTTTGGAACGGTTCCTCTGGATTAGGACTTCACAGCTAACTATACCACTGACCCACTAGAACAGAATAGAAAAGTTGATGACATGATACATGTTTATTAACAATATAATAATACATACTGAAATATCCATTATATATACACAGTAGATACTGTATGTGGAGGTCATCCATAACTTAATTAAAAACAAACATTACACAAACAAGTTCTGTAAAACTTACGGAGGAACAGTTTGTATCCTCCTAATTCAGCCAATGAGACAGCATTCCTCAGCATAATTTTTTCGGAGACTTTTTGTAGTCTCCCATTGCCAGACCTTCCTCCACAACGCTGCGAAGGAGGGTCTGGCTAGTCCACACAGCATTCCGGGATGGGAGAAAAACGTGCTCTGGTTTATTGGCATTTCTTTAAACCAATCACAATCATCTTGGGTGGCGTTGAGCGCTGGACAGAGCCACGGTGCCTCTGCAAAACAGCCTCGGGAAGGAACTTGTTTTGGTGGAACATGTGTACGTTCAAAAGTTGTTTTTGTCGTGCAACAGAAAACTCTGATTGGACAGATAGTCTAGCTAGCTGTCTGGATTTACCCTGCAGAGATCTGAGGAGCAGTTAACCATAGTCCTCAGAAATCCACCGGAGTTTAAAATTCCAACACGAAGAAAGGTAATGGACATCCGGCCGATAAAGGCTAATTTTTTTAAAACTTTGTCTCCCTCTCATTCGGTCTTGAAATGCAGTCTTTGAAGAGGGGGAAGTCTAATTTGGGACACAGCTTCAGTACCTTTAGTCTATATCGGCGACGGTTTATTTACGGGATAGTTCCGGTGCTGCTGGAAATTCCGCCGGATGTCACTCACTTTCCGCTTTCTTAGAGTTAACTTAAAACTCCAGTCGCATCGAGCAACATTAACCAAAGCCTGCGAGCAACGTTACACGCTGAAAATGGCATGTTTTGAAGAAAATTTGGATTGTGCAACAAGGCAGGCCTGCTTGGTTCGTTCAGGGAATGATTGTAAAGATTTACAAAGAATATGTTTACGGCATTTACTCTCTAACTGAAATGTTTTGGGACCAATAGCGTTATAAGCTAGTTAGCAGTTTGCTATGAAACTGGTCACATTCGATTAGCATGAAAACATATCCCAGAGAACGGTTGACTCGGTACACATATGTTATTAACCCCTAGGTTCATTTTGCGCCAGATTTGTCCTTTAAAGCAGTGGTTCCCAACCTGGGGTCCGGGCACCCCTCAGGGGGGTGGCAAAGATCACAGGGGGTGCGTCTTTATCTGGTTTGAGGTTGAGGTAAAAAAAAATATTTGCACATTTAAGAAATTATGATAATACACAATAGAATATATAATGTATACAAAAGTCAGTATAAAAACTAGATATTTTTGTTCTCACTTAAAATTGTAGGCAGGCTACTTAGTAGGCCAAACCTCCGGGACCTCTTAACCTGTGACCCTTGCTGTCATCAGGTCAGCTGCTAGCTGCTATCATCCTCGTTTTTCCTGCCACCACGGCATCACTATTTTATGAATAAAACATGGCGGAGAAAAGTGCTGATAACTACTCTGTATCAAAAAAAGAAAGTAAGGCTGTATCTCGAGAGTTACCTCAACTTCAGTTTCGGGCGGGGCTCAGCTTTTCTTAGACATAAGTAGGGGGGGGGGCGCCAAGGAAAATAGGTTGGGAACCACTGCTTTAAAGGTCATGAAAATTCATTCAGATTTATTTCACATCACAGTTCTTAAAAAGTATTGGCTGTTTTAACTTGTATTCTTTTCAAATCTTGTAATTTGAACCTGTTTATACAAACAGGGGACATACATACATACATACGTACATACATACAGGTGCTGGTCAGATAATTAGAATATCATGAAAAAGTTGATTTATGTCAGTAATTCCATTCAAAAAGTGAAATTTGTATATTATATTCATTCATCACACACAGAGTGATATATTTCAAATGTTCATTTCTTTTAATTGTGATGATTATAACTGAACTAATGAAAATCCCAAATTCAGTATGTCCGAAAATTTGAATATTACTTAAGACCAATACAAAAAAGGATTGAAAAGTATGAACATGAGAAGTATGAGCATGTACAGCACTCAATACTTAGTTGGGGCTCTTTTTGCCTGAATTACTGCAGCAATGCGGCGTGGCATGGAGTCGATCAGTCT
Source organism: Sander vitreus (assembly GCF_031162955.1). Classification (NCBI taxonomy): domain Eukaryota; kingdom Metazoa; phylum Chordata; class Actinopteri; order Perciformes; family Percidae; genus Sander; species Sander vitreus. The sequence continues at coordinate 27,702,642 of NC_135863.1, forward strand.
ATGGCACTGCTCAGGTGTTATGAGAGCCCAGGTTGCTCTGATAGTGGCCTTCTAGCTCTAGTAGTTCTAGCTTCTAGCTCTTCTGCATTATTGGGTCTGGTGCATCGCATCATCCTCTTCACAATACCCCATATATTTTCTATGGGGTTAAGGTCAGGCGAGTTTGCTGGCCAATTAAGAACAGGAATACCATGGTCCTTAAACCAGGTACTGGTAGCTTTGGCACTGTGTGCAGGTGCCAAGTCCTGTTGGAAAATGAAATCTGCATCTCCATAAAGTTGGTCAGCAGCAAGAAGCATGAAGTGCTCTAAAACTTCCTGGTAGACGGCTGCATTGACCCTGAACCTCAGAAAACACAGTGGACCAACACCAGCAGATGACATGGCACCCCAAACCATCACTGACTGTGGAAACTTTACACTGGACTTCAAGCAACGTGGATTCTGTGCCTCTCCTCTCTTCCTCCGGACTCTGGGACCTTGATTTCCAAAGGAAATGCAAAATGTACTTTCATCAGAGAACATAACTTTGGACCACTCAGCAGCAGTCCAGTCCTTTTTGTCTTTAGCCCAGGCGAAACGCTTCTGACGCTGTGTCTTGTTCAAGAGTGGCTTGACACAAGGAATGCGACAGCTGAAACCCATGTCTTGCTTACATCTGTGCGTGGTGGTTCTTGAAGCACTGCAGGTGTTTTGAGTTAATTAGCTGATTAGAGTGTGGTACCAGGTGACTTCAATATTGAACCTTGTCATAATATTCAAATTTTCTGAGATACAGAATTTTGGGTTTTCATTAGTTGTCAGTTATAATCATCAACATTAAAAGAAATAAACACTTGAAATATAGCAGATGGGGTTGATACCCTCACTGCAAATGCAACAGGAAAGGTAAGAGGTGAGGCGTAAATGAAGGGTAAGGAGTCTCAATGGAGCAGAAGAAAGAACAAATTACCTGCCATGTCTGTCATGATGTCTGTGCTCACACTGAGTTAATATGAGCTGACATGTTGATATTCACATCAAGAGTTCTGCTCTGATGCTTCCTGCTATGAGAGAGTGTCAGGTTAGACTCTCTCCATTTCACTCAACACTTCAACTTGTAAACCAACCCTCTCTAGCCGTGTTTCCATTCAGTTGTCAAGATAATTATAAGGGAATGAAATATTGCAACAAAAAAAAAGTCGTAAAAAAAAAAGTGATCCTGTAACTTATTCTTTGGGCTTTTGTTGTCTTTGGATTGTATTGAATAGTACAGCTTAAGACAAAAAAGTGGGTGAGAGAGGGGGATGACATGCAGCAAAGGGCCACAGCTCGGAATTGAACCCAGGCGGCTGCTGCGAGGATTGAGCCTTTGTACATGGGGCGCACGCACAACCAGGTGAGCTACCAGGGCACCCCGTGATCCTGCAACCGCTGACAACACAACCAAAAACATAGTCATATTCATATTCCATTGTTTCACAACACGCACGCACGCGCACACATCCAATGCTGTTTGGACTAGCCAGACCTTCCTCTGCAGCGCTGTGGAGGAAGGTCTGGCAGTGCAACACTAACCCATTCGTAGCCCCCTCGCTCTGACATCTCTCCATTAATGCATGCGTATAGGTACTGTTTGTGCATGTGTGTGTATTTCAGGCCTGTGTGTGCATAATGTGTAAGAATAACTTACAATAAAAATGATTCTTGGGGCTCAATAATGTATGTATTCTTTGTCAATGTGAAGATACATAGGTATGATCAATCTGCTGCACACATCCATGTACCTACAGTGAAGCTTCGTCGGTCAGGAAATGTTTGTTCCTGGTGCAACCCATCAATGTTATCCTTTCACAAACACAATGTTTGCTTTTTGAAAAGAATAGAATAGAATAGTCTTTATAGAAGATATTGAATGCATTTGTATCAGTGCATAACATCAGCAAAAGTGCAAAACAGGTGAATAAATATAAAAGAGCCTCTAAAAGTTACTATAAAAATAAATAAAAAAAGGTAGGTTTTCTTTTTAAAGAAAGTACAATCACAAAAACACACACATACCACACATACAAGACTTCACTGCACAATCATCCTTAAAACTCAAGTACACTATATAAACAAGAACTTGAAATTGCTTACTTAAATTTTTGTTTAAACTGAAAAAACTTTGTTAAAGTAGTTTCTTCAACTAACTATATCACATTTATTGTGTAAAGTTAGTCTCACGCAAAATGCATGGTGGCACAACTTTTAAATTTGTAAATTTAGTTGGACTTTGAGGCCAGGTCAAGTACTCGGGGTTTCCTGAGCAGTTCTGCAGGGGTTTTCATCCACATTTCAGTAGTAGTTCAAACAGAGAGTGTCCAGGGTGAGATGGATCTTTTATTATGCTCTGGGTTTTTTTGAGGCAGCGAGAACTGTAAAGCTCGTCCAGGAAGGAGAGAGAGCAGCCAATGATCTTCTGGGCAGTGATGACGACCCTCTGGAGCGCTTTCCTCTCCAGAGTGTAAAGTAATAAAACAAAAACATTTATATTTGATGTAAAGGATATTTCCGCTGGATAACTCTCTTCATCAGAGTTGAAAATTGGCAACTTCCCCCCCTTTAGCTTAGCACAGCGCCATTGTGACCATAAACAACACTGGCTTGGCCGAGTCATCCTCCTCGTCAAAAATTGTCACATCCGGTTGCAAAAACCGTGACAGTGTATCGCCAAACTCGAGACTTCAAAACAGCAGTCCACAAACCAATGGTGACGTCACGGATGCTACGTCCACTATTTTTACAGTCTATGCACAAAACCCATAGGAAAGCAAATTTGACTAGCTCTTGTTACATACATTTTCTGATAGACGGAGCAGGAGAAACAGACACAGGATGGTCTTTTCTCACACTTTGTTGGTCGCTAGACACACAAAAAAGAACACACTCTTGTTGAAAAGCCATGAAAAAAGTGCATCTTGCACAATATGATAGGGACATTGCCACTCATGGTCGGCACCTTAACTTCTTTAACCCCTTATGCCAGGGACACACATGCCACTTGTGATTGTTATCCAATCTGTCTGTTTGCACCGGCGAAGCTTTGTGACCAGCGTGGAGAAATATACCTCTGGTGTGAACAGCCAGGTGCCCGATGGGGCACGAATCTACACTTCGCAGCACTTCGTCCCTAGTGTTAAGCTGTTGTATTTTGGAGCATTTTGATTCCCTTGAATTTGTCTGACTAACATCAGCTTAATCTTTTTCTTTATCCCTCTAAACATAAGTGAGCTCAGATTATTACCTCCTATCTGCTGGAATTGTGTTCTCGCTCTGGCAGGGTCAATATTGACAGAGTCAGTGTGTGTGTTGTGAATGTACAATAATTCCCCATCCAATAGAAGCTGAGCTGAGTTGCTCAACACTGAAAAGCAGACAAAGGCATCAGTCAGATAGATTTACTCAGACCTCACACAGTAGGGGCAACAGGAGCATGCAGAGTTCCTGGAAACATACACACACACACACAGGTTTGCATTTGATTAATGTATGAACATGCATTTAGAAATAGTGTGAAATAAGCTATGCTTCAAATTAAACATTTAAATTGCAACAGATATTAGACAAAACTAAATGCATCATGGACCACACTTTGAACTGCTAAGTGGAAACTATGCAACTGAGGTAGCTTAATGTTGCAGTGCCTGAAATGGGACAGTACTCACCAGTACTGAGTACCGGCACTTTGGATTTTGTCCACATGAGTACCCTTACTTCTTCCACTACTTCGTGTTATTAACAGTATTATTAAGAGGCTGATATGTAAACCAAAATAGGCTATGTATCATGATTTATCATGAAAAAAAACAGGCAATTCTATGTAAAATCAGATATCCAGCACACTCATAGCCCAAATGGAATGATTCTTTGATTCATGACCACATTTTCAGACACTGCAACGATTCATGTCAATCATGTCATGCAACTGCTGAATTAGGGTGCTGGCACTTTTTTTTTCAGTTTTCAGCTCTTTACAATTCAGGCACTGGGTGTGAGTAATCATTTATTTTACCATATATGTTCACAACCAGCCTTTGCACTAAGCTAAACACAGACTCTTGTTATTTCATTACCCCTTCTGGCAGCGCTGTGTCAAACCATACAGCATGTACTGATGTGCCTGAGATGGACCGTCTCCGGAGTCAGTAACTTACTGCTTGTAACATAGTAATTTCCCAATTTGGGATAAATAAAGTCTATCTATCTATTAGAGATGTTCCTATACCGATACCAGTATCGCTATCGACTCCGATACTGCCTAAAACGCTGGTATCTGTATCGGGAAGTACTGGAGTTTATGCACTGATCCGATACCACGTAATAAAGCCCTAAAGAAAATCTACGTTGAAGTAGTTTATTTATGTTATTTTTCCGTTATAACTGACTGTCTAACTCGATAATAAAAAAAAGTTCTGTGGCATTTATTGTTTGTGTTTATTCATGTTTCACAAAGAGTTTAACCTGAGCCAGACCGACAACAAAGATCATATCACATCCATACAGGGATAGTAGTATACAGTTGTTAAAACATAATAAAATATATGACACACTGGTATCAGATCGGTACTCGGTATCGGCCGATACGCAAGTTCAGGTATCAGAATCGGTATCGGGAAGCAAAAAATGGCATCCATCCATCCATCCATCCATCCATCCATCCATCCATCCATCCATCCATCGCGTGAAGATTCAATTCCCCGCCATGCTGGGCTGACGTGTTGAGTCAGACCCATCACATGCGAACGGAAAAGGCCTATCTATTTGCTGGACACACTGAGATGAAAATCATATAGTAATTATCAGTTAAGATAATACTATAGCCTACTCACCAAGTTTATTAATAAGATCTGGGAACACAATAGCGTAAACAAAAGTCAGATGGGTCGAGAAACACCAACAGTCAGACGAGACAAACCAGCAGCTTATTCACAATATGTAAACCACTTTACATGGAGATCAGTGGCGCCGGCAGCTTTAATCCTGTACGCACTGTTCGTCATTTTTTTTTCTGTGAGACATGCAACGCATCTAGTGATAACAATGTGTAAATGTGCACAGGAGCAGCAGGGGACAGCAACCCTGTTCTGCTCTCTGCTTTGTTCACAGTAATCATTTTCTCATTAATAATACATTATTTCAACAACCCATCCATTATTAATCACAATGTTCATGTTTATGACTCAATCCGTAGGTAAACTGGTCAATCAATGCTATTTCACCAATAGACCATATATTATACTGTATACCTAAAATAGAAGTATTTTAAATTCAGTAAAGCACTGTAACGTGAACACATGCAAACGACAAAATCTGAACAGCAGTTGCTGGATGTATTTAGCTGCTACAGAGCTCCGGGACGCCGGCTACCAGCGGAAGTTATTTAGCCGCCAATAGGTGACTGTGAGCCGGCTACAGGCACCACCAGATGACGGTCCTTTCAAGGACCGTGGTAGTGGAGTTTAGCCATAAAAAGTGAGCGTCATGTGGCGATGAGAGTTAAGTTTAGGCGAAAGATCGTGGTTGGGATTAAAACACTCCCGAGGAATGAACAAGTGTTTCCAGTGTGAAAGACTTGAAAGCGCTGTGTTTTATGTTGACACCACGTTGTGCTATTTCATTTTGAGATTATTTATTATTGTATATTGAAGTTCATAAATACGTGTTTTGGCATGGCTGGCCGAGTGGCTCTATATCCATGGTATTAAAAGGTGGAATTCATTCCTGCATGTTTTATTTTGCATGATCAAACCCCCCCCAAAATCGCACCCTGGTCACAAGGTTTATATTGACGTCGTGCTGAACTTTAATGTTAAAGCCGTTCTTGCTTTGTGTGTTTGGCCACTGACTTTGTCTTTATACTGAAGTATTATCTCTGTAGTTAAAGCCCTCAGCAGAGCCTCTCAGTGACACATCACATCATCCCATGTTGACAGATGTAGTAGATAGGATTTTCATAGGCAGTTAACTGCCTTTCAGCAGAGCCTTGTGCACACATGAGGACTTAAGCTGCACACCATTATCCTTGTATTGTGCTGCACACACGCCTCAGTGGGGAATTCACTGTAATGGCGAAGAGGTGGAACAGAATCTTTGAAGTGTGTGTTTCTGGCTTAATGCTAGTTAAAACAGGAAGGAATCTTCTCAGAATGAAACTAAGATAAAAGAATCCAAGGATCTAAGGATCTAAGGATTTTCATAAGCATCTTGATTGAATGTTCTCAATGGTTTCACTTTTGTTTTTATTTTCTGATTCAGGTCATTTAGTCAGAAAATGTGATCCACTGAGCACATGAATTGACTTTAGACACTGCATGGTAACATGACAAATGCAGCATCACATACGTTTTGAATAGAATCTTTATATGAGTGACTTGCATTTTTTTGTCCAAATATAACGATTTCATTATTAATTACATAATGCATGTTAAGACTATATTTGTTTCAATTTCTATTTATGGCAAAGGAACTGACTATGAGTGACTTCATTCGTTTTTATTGACGATGCTAGTTTGTTTGTTAAGTCCTCCTGAACAGGTAAGCATTAGCTTCAGGCTAATTTATCATGGCTACAAGGGACAGGCATTTTATGTCATTTCAACATTTGTGTATTCACATTGAATTATATAGCTAGAGTACCCAAGTTGGTTACTTGCAAAAACAAATAGAGACACAGCCTGGTCCTGGCTAACGCCGCCATGCTAATCCTGCTAACGTTACCGGAGGACCAGGCAAGCGGGCCACAGCTGTTTACATGTAGCCTGTTCAGCGGCTAAATTTGGAAGAGAGGACCGGACCGTGTGTTTAGCGATTGTTGTCATTGCAAAGTGTTTTCAGTCAGGTGGAGAGGACAGCAAAGTAGTGTTATTTTTAGCGGTTCCTACCGTAATTCTAAGCCTAGGAAGTGTGTCTGTCCGTCGGGTGGAGAGGACGGCGAGGTTGTTGTGTTTTTAGCGGTTCCTACCATAATTCTAAGCCGAAAAAGTGTGTCTGTCAGTTGGGTACAGAGCTCCGTGTGAGCGCAGGCTTCTATGGTGTGTCAATATAGCCAGCATCTAAATTTATGTCTGGCTATGTGAGACAAGCGTCTAGCAACATTGTTGCGGATGCTCCTTCAGCGTGCTTTGGAGGAGGGTCTGGCAAAGCGAGACTATGGATGCTGCGTTCTCAGCCTAGCAACCTCCGTGAACTTTGAGTCTGCGGAGGAGGGGGCGAGGGAGACGACTCTCCAGTATTTTGAATTTGTACTACAGTAACTATTTTAAACACTAGCTGTCAGTATTACATATTGCACCTTTAAGAAATTATTTAATACAATCTTATCTAGTCACCCCCTGATGTCTATCTGTGCTTGTGTCTGGGTATTACCATCACAAACAAATAATGGTTTTATGCGAGGACAGCTCATTTTCAACAATTTACATACTGATGGTATTTTTTCTTCATATGATCAGCTTGATCTCAAATATGTGATCTGTCTATGTGTTGGCAGGTTATATTTTATACATTAATTCTGTATCACCAGAAGGGTAGTTATGTGCACACTCAATCCTATATTTAGGCCAGGTGCAGGATAGCATATTTAGCAAAGGATAAGAACTTGCACATTGATTGTTGCACCCAAACTTTATTTGACTGAACTTAATACTGAGTCTTAGCTATGAGACAGCTAAGAAGACACAGGGTAAGGTATATAATGATGCATAGAAAATATCCCAATGTATTTTAAGGTACAATGTGGAATTTCTACAAATTATTACAATGGGCATGGTTTGGAGGCGGGGTTTGGAGGGGGCGATGTTTGGAGGGAAAGATGGGGAATGGAAACGCCCATGGGATCCCCACTTAACTGTACAGTACCTCTAGTGGCAAACAGTCTATACGAAATTTTAACAAACACCACCATTTCAGGGTGTTTTCACACTACTGAAAATGGCCACCACACCATAACAGTGGAGTGTGATACATAAGATGAGAATGCAGAGGTTTAGTCACATAAGTCATGGCTGTAAAAAGACAATGGGTATCTGTATATCTTTGTCAAGCGCAACCAAGTACAGAATGCATCAATAAATTGTCGGGGAGGGTCATCCCTTTTTTCCATATCATTTTGGAAAGTCATCCAAAATTGTATCGCTGGTGAAGGGAGGGTCAGGTCTATTTTGATTAAAGATCCCAAAACTCCTCCGGTGGCCCCTGAAATAAATAACGGACAGTCCCTAAATGCTCCAGAAAGAATGTTCCCGTGTCTTGCTTCTCAACATCACAACAAAACAAAAAGAGCCGCGGCAGTAGGAGAAAGCAGCAGTCAGTTGAAAAAACTCTGACACAGAGAGAGGATACGAGAGGACGGGGAAGCCCGTCTACAAACCAATCAATTATAAGTATCTGGAGACGCAGATCACGTATGTGACAGACTAAAACCTCAGCAATGGCTGGATACAGAACACACTAATGGCTTTACTGCAAGTGAAACCAGATATTGACTTTCATTGATGACAGATATGATTGTCCAAGTCAAAGTGATTTGCATAGTGCAATGAGATTTCTATTCAGCTGCCAAAGATGTCACTTTTTCAAAAATTGCATCCTGTTGCATTGGGGGAACAAGTTGTACCTTATATGAATGAAAGTGATAAATTACTCAGAACAGCAGCACTTTTCAATCACTCAATCGTTCAATTATTGAGTAATAAGTAATGCAGGAAATACACTCAAAGTGAAAAAATAAGAATATTGAGATCAATTAATTTGCTACTTAATCAAGTTCCATGGTCCAAGGGGGAATACATTCTAAAATTCAAACATTAAATTTTGCTAAGGACCACAAATCCCAGTGTGCAGTAGTTGATGGGTAACTTTTAACAAACTGCATGTCCAAGAGCCAACCCCACTTCAGTAAGAGAGCATCTGTACAACACTGAGGCCTTCAGAGTGTCTCAGCCACAAACCATCAGGGAAACAGCTGAGTGAGGTGGCATGGGCTGGATTTAGCAGCAGGCCTTTAAACCATTTGGAAAAAGGCTCAGTGAACAACAGTGTAGGAGCCACACATTGTATGCTGTTTATGGTCTCATTTATATTATTTATTGATTATTTTATTGTGCACTGTGGCGGTTTGAGCAGAAGTGATAACATATTTGTTTGCTTCACCTGTTTACATGGGTTTTTTGGGCTTTGACAGAGAGGGGGTGAGCCCGGGAGTGAACACTTTCTGTTGACTGCCGCACTAACGCACTTATTTCGACTCGCAAAGTAACTTTACATTTGGTAACTGCAGTGCTGTTTGTATTTTACGTGTGGAGGAATAAATCATTGCAATACAATCTTGAGCGCGTCACAGTGTGTTCATAGATCTCTCAGTGCTTTGCTGGACTGCTTACAGCCACAACAAACAGGTTGCAATATCCTCATGTCAGGCCATCTATCATCCACAAGAAGATGGAGGCTGGATGGCACTCAATGCTGCATGCAACTAGTCCCTTTGATTCTATTTAAATATGTATGAGAAATATACGACTTGTATGTTTGACCTGGTAATTCAGAGTTTGGGTTGAGCTAACATTTGATTTCCTTTACTGTATTTTAGGTTTAGGACCTTGTGATGCCACTTTGGTGTCATTTCAGTGTTTTTGCAGCTTAAGAAGCCTCAGCACACCAGACCCAGGTGAGCTGAGTTACTCTAATAAGTAAGCTTTAGACAGGAGGCACAAGCTATAACACACCTCCACATGTAGACACCAAAAACACTCAAATGGGGCAACCAAAGGGGCATCACAGCACAGACCTTTATTAATCCTATTGTTTGTTAGCTACATTTCTTGTTCTAAAGGAGGGCTTTTTGAAGTGTGTGTGTGTGTGTGTGTGTGTGTGTGTGTGTGTGTGTGTGTGTGTGTGTGTGTGTGTGTGTGTTGTAATCAATAGTGAAGTACTCAGAGTTTTGTCATTTTTTCCCATCCTGCTGATGTCAGAGTTCAGAAAAGACAATGGTTCAAGGTTTCCTGGCTGTGTGTGTGTGTGTGTGTGTGTGTGTGTGTGTGTGTGTGTGTGTGTGTGTGTGTGTGTGTGTTGCTCAGTGAGGTTCATGCAGCTGTTTTGGTTTGGAGTTGAGAGTTCAGTATAAGTGCAGTGAAAACCACTGAAGCCAAGAGGAGTTCACTGTGACCTTTGTGTGTGTGTGTGTGTGTGTGTGTGTGTGTGTGTGTGTGTGTGTGTGTGTGTGTGTGTGTGTGGGGGTGTGTGAGAGAGAAAGAGAGACAGAGAGAGAGAAGAAAGACAATGACAGAATCAGATCCAACAGTGTTTGTGACTAACTATCACGTTATTCGTGATGTGTAATCAGGTTTCATACATTCTTTCCAACTGTCGCACCAAATGCTTGCTCTTGGGGGAATTACTAGAATAGTTTGGTCCTTGTATATCATAGAGTGTCGTCTAGACCTACTCTATCTGTAAAGTGTCTTGAGATAACTCTTGTTATGATTTGATACTATAGATAAAATGGAATTGAATTGTTGGTAACCTTTCAACAACTCTTGTTAATTAATCATGCATAGAAAATGAAACTTTGTGGTTTTAGAGGCAGTTATTTCTCACCAGCTGTTTCAAATTCATTCATTCATTGTAAATGAGTGTCGCCCCTCGATAAACTTTCAAGTTTAAATAAGGGTTAAATGAAAACATCCAATCTGAGTGATCACACCCATCACAAGTGGATACAGACATTCCTGCTCTTACGTCGTCTCCTTTTGTTATTTATTAGTCTCGCATTGCCAGACCTATCCCCACAGCGCTATGTACATGTTGGCAGAGTGGCCAAAGTGCCCAAAAGCAGCAGCTGTAAAACGGTTTAATTTCCTATAAATTCTTCACAATAAAAGTCCCTGGTTATTTAGTTATTTAAATGCTTTTATTTTGAAGCAGCAAAATCAGGAAATGTTGGGTCTTCATCAGCAGTAACTTAACACAAACGTGAAACGTAAAATAATGCAGATATAATACAGAATACTAAACCTCAAACCACATTCAGAGATTCAGCCATAACACATGAAAAAACACACAAGGGCAAGTCCCTCCAGGATTTTGTGGCCTTTTTTTTTAGATTGTTGCGGCCCAAAATGCCTGATTTTGCGATAAAAGTTGCGATGTCTTTTGTATGTTTGTTGCAATGACGTTGCAGAAGACAGTGAAAGTTGCAAAAAAAATGTTGTATAGTTCTTTAAAAAAAAAAAAAGGAAACTTGTTTTGGGGAGAATAATAATTATTACTATTAATTAATTACCTAACTTTACCAAAAAGGCTCAGGATGCTGCAAATGTTGGTATAATATAAAAATGGCTGGTGGATTTAAGACAAAAAGTAATAATTCATTGAATGAATCAAATAAAAAAAAAAAACGAGTGTAGCTGTCCTCAATTTAGGTCATCCTGTACGTCTCATCTCCGGTTTTTCCTGCATCCACCGTGTGTGATTTTGTGTGTGTGTGTGTGTGTGTGTGTGTGTGTGTGTGTGTGTGTGTGTGTCAGTCGCAGGGGGGAACTCAGCAGCCCCGCCCGCTGCAGAGATCAGACAGGATGTAAACAGCAGCAGCTTTCAGTGACTTTAGAGTGAAAAAACGTTACCGCGTACATTGATGTTAAAATGTATACAGGTTGGCAGGACGGTCTGAAATGTTCTGCACGGTCTTTCGTTGTACGTTTTGTTGGTAAATGTGAGATGTTCGAGACACACACGTGAAGAGAACGGTCTCTGAAACAAGGAAATGAATTTGACCCGTTCTCACTCTTGCTTGGTCAGTGGCCAAATGCGATAGAGGGCCCCGGCTGTCAATCTATATCTTCAAGTCACGCGGGCCCCTGATAGGTCCGGGCCTGTAAGCACCGCTTACTCTGCTTACCGATAGTTACGCGTCTGCACAGAGACTTTTAAAAACATCTTTTTCTGCTGCCCGTTAGTAGACATCCTTATTTCCGCACATAGACAGACTGTAGGCAGCGCTTTTTATTTGACGCTAGTCATGGCACGTTTCTAATGTATGATTTTATGTGAGAGAAACAAACTGACATTTATACACACACTCACACACAACTAGCTTTTATGCAAACAAATGATGTACGTGTTTATTTGCATATAGAGCAGGGAATGGAGATCCGATCACAAGTGGTCACTCAGGACGCATTTGGAGACACATTTTGCTGCCAGGTGGAAACACGCACACACTTAGAGCTGTCTACTTGTGATCGGATCACTCAGGACAGATGTTAAAACCAGCTAGGCCCAACAGGCCCAATGACTCTTTTCTCTTGAAAGTTAAAGAGCTCATATTATGCTTTTTGGCTCTTTCCCTTTCCTTTATTAGCAGTGTTCAAAACCGTTCCCTATCACGGAAATAGTGAACTATATACACCATTTTGTAGTGGTGTTCAAATTCTCCGCAGTTAATTTCATTCACTATATAGTCCACTATAAAATACCCACAATGCACTGCTGATTTGAGTGTACATACGATGTACCCTACATTTTACTCCCGTATACCACAATGCAACTTGGCCGTGTTTTCCCGGAGGAGAAGAAGAAGCAGATGTCACCGCGAAAACTAAAAAGGAGAAATGGAGCTTTCCTCATGGGTGTTCGGTTTGTTTCAGGGACGTATTAGAAGTATTTTAGTTTTTTGTTTGGTGGTCGTTCACTATATAGTTCACCATTTAATAAACACTATATAGAGAATAGTGAGTGAGTGAATGAGGGAGCAGTTTCGAACACAGCTATTGTGTTATATATCTTTTTTGTGCATGTTATAGGTTTACAAAGTGAAAAGCCCAAAGTCCACCCCAAAGGGACTTACCATCTCCAACAGAAAACACTGTTCACAAACTGCTCCAAACAGCTCTATTGCAGTCCAGCCTTTACTTCTCTGACAAGTGTGCGTCATTTTGCGTCACTTTGTAACACACGTTATAATGCTCGCCTAGCTGCTAGTGTGGCACCCCCTCAAATCAAGCTAGTTAGAGCGGAGGCCTGAAGAGTTCAGATAGCTGTATCGCCATGTCCAGGAGACAGTGCAGAATTAAAATGTTACGTATGAAAGATTAATTTGTTAACATTTAAATAACTTACCACTCTGAAACTTCTTGCTCCAGTCTAGCTTGCGAAGCTGTTTCAGGTAGTTCTGCCTTTGTTTCGGGATCAGACTCCAAAGCCATGGTTACCGGCTGAAGCGGGTTTGTTTTGGATCACACTAGCTTGCTTGTCAGGGCCTGCCCTACTCTGCCTCTGACTGGCTAGTAGTCCTTACCTAGCTACTGCGCATGTGCGACTCCCAACAAAGATGGAACAGAAGTGAGATGTCTCACTCTGTAGCTAAAACAGAGAGCTCAACACACAGGGGGAAAAGAGGAGCTGCAGCAATGTGCAGTACGACAAAAATATGGTGTTTTTTAAAAATTAAACCGTGTTAACCTATTCTGGTACAACCTCTAAATACAATTATGAACCTAAAAAGTGAGCATAATATGAGCTCTTTAAAAGAATGTAAAACTAAAAGAAATAAAAAACAGTGTCTATCACTGCACAACCATCACACCCGCCCACAACGCACACAGTTATATTATTACAAAATATTGTTGGCACAGGAACTTTTCCAATTCATACATTGCATAGCATGCTAGTTGCCTGATAAGAAAAGCGTGTCGATATGCGTCCATGTTGCTGAACCACTGAGTCACTGTACTATCACAGGAAAGTGATTCAACTCTATATGTCTTTTTATCATCTAACCTTCATTAGTGAAAGATATCGCATATATCAGTCACTGCACAGATATGCACAGCTATAAGCTGAATCTCCCCACCTTTATTTATCGTAGATACTGAATGTGTCAGCACACTATGAGTTAGTATCAGCCAACTAATATTAAGTAGATTGATGTTCATAATATGAGTAGCAAATACAATGCTATTTTGTCACTTATCTTGATGTACACAGTTACCTGTATGCACACATGTTGAGGTGGGGAAACATTATAAGAAAGAATGTTCCTGTTTCTCTTGCATGTAAAGTTCTTAAATAAATGTATATTTTACTTCTCTGAGCCTTTTGATGGATGCACAAACAAGAAAATCAAGAATATTCTGCCACTTTCAGAGCCGGTGTGTAAACATAAAGTCCTTATAGTTTTTACATTGCAACTTCTTTCAATGCCTATATTCAATTGACACTTCAAACCCTTTCAGTTCTTCAACTGCAACAGACACTTCAACTTCTTTAAATGTTCACACGTCAGCTGGTATTTTCACTCTTTCTTAGTGCTTCAACTTAAACTGACACTATAGTTCCTTTAAATCAGGGGTATCAAACATACGTCCTTATGGCCAAGAACTTGCCCGCCAAAAGGTCCAATAAGGCCCACTGGATGACTTTGCAAAGTGTGAAAATTGCAGAGAAGTAATTAATTCCAATTCCAAATTAGAATTTAAAATTTTAGTCCACAACACATCTGCATGCAGCTCAAGTTTTCTGTCCACCTGATCGTCTCTAAAACAGACACACAGACAAGACTGAATGGAAAATGGATTCAGTGTACTATATATTTTATAATGGATTTCCATGCAGCCATACATTTGGGCTAAACACTGTCTCTTGCAGCTATATGGACATGCAAAGAATTATTTGGGCTTTAACAGAACCACTTGCTCATCTCTAAGTGTGGACCATGCTCACTATTAGAGTACATGAAGCCTCTGTTCCTGCACGGATGCATTGTTTGTTTCTATTATTAGGAATGGAGTTCAGGCAAGGACTCCACACACACACACACACACACACACACACACATTTTATATTCTGGCATTTGTCTTTAATAAACCGGTAACACATGAATTATCATGAATACATGCATGACTTTATGCATGAATTCATTCATGTAGTACTTCATGAACTCTTAGTAATGTACAAGGATTAATAATATCTCATGCATGACTTAATGCAGGAACAATACGTTAATTCATGCATAAAGTAAGTTATTTGAATCATCATGATTTCTGATTTATTAATGATGTTTATGTCTTCTTCATAGGTAAATCTGACAGGCAAGTGACATGCTAAAGAAACTGAATTGTGCATGAGATGCTATTAATCCTCGTACATTACTGATAGTTCATGAAGTACTACATGAATGAATTCATGCTTTTTCATGCATGAAGTCATGCATGAATTCATGATAATTTATGTACTGTCATTAACTAATAAACTGTCATTAACTCAAAAAGGACAAAGAACCAGGCAGAGAAAGTGTGTAGCAGTGTACCGTGTTTGTGTATCCAAAGAGAGATAACGAGTGTGTGAATGTGGGTGTGCAGAGAAAGATAGAGACATTGTATGGAAAAGTAAAGTGTGTGTTGGTGTGTATGTAGGGTGAAAGAACAGCCACTGCATGTGAAGAGATAGCAAGTATAAGGTATGTTACAGTAAAACATAGACCATACAAAATTCAGATATTTGGCTAAAAATTTAAATCCTTTTTTAACCTGTGCTGGATTTTCAAAGGCACAAGAGAATTTTAACTTTTACCAGAAAAGATGTGATGTAATATGATATATGTTATAACAGACAGACAACTACACCAATTTGAATGAGCACAAAGACCGATCTGTACCAGGCCACTCAGCAGAACTGCAACCCCTGCTGTGTTTGCTTCCTATATTCTTTTTTGACTTATGGACATGCAGTTTTTGGCAGACTCGAGTATGGAGAAGCACCCGAACCTACACCTCAGAGCTAAAAAACAGCAATTGTATTAGTTAAAGCATTTTTTCAGCTATCAAACAGCAATGTACATAGGCCAGATCAATGGCTACATGCTGATGAGGACTGAAACAGACTCTGTGATGTTGAATAAGCATGCACGACTGTTTGAAATGTTTGAATATAGGCCCAAAATGACAGAAAAGACACTTAAAGTCAGCTGCTATCCTGCCTTGTTTAATGCAACCAGGACATTATACATATAAAGTATACGTTCAGTGGCATTCACTAAAAAGACACTGTTCCCATATGCGGAACAGAATAGTTGGCCCGCCTTTTCCATTTGCCTGTGTGGCTACATGGACATATGCATGTAGTCTATGTACATAACCAAATTTGCCAAATGTGAATAATCACCATGAATGAAGTACATTTTCCAAGTTATTTTACCGTGTCCCTATTTTTTCAGTTATCTCTTGTAGAGTGCGGATCGGGCCGCATTTTTCTGTCTGAGCCTGGCTCGCGTCCGACAGAGCAGTGACCGAGCCCGGCCCAAGCCCAACAGGCATTAAAGATATTTATGTCCGAGCCCGACACAGTTAAAATCTCATTTTTTTTGTCATACTAATGACACATGTACGTTTGTAGGAAGGCATTCGGAAATGTCAACAGATGAGCGCATCAGCGCACACATGGCAACAAGCGCACGTTAACACAGGCGAGCACCTACATAATAAGCTTTTTTAAATTTAAAATGTTCAATGCCTTATCGCGCTGATGTGACCGAGCCCGACCCGAACCCGAACATCGTTTCTAAATATCTGTCCGAACCCGGCCCGGCTCGGTTCGGGTATCCATCCTCAAGTCTCTTGGTATCTATCAAATATGTGCCGTGTCTTAGCAGGGGTGTAAAACTCACTTCCAGTAAGGGCCACTCTGGAAAATAAAAAAATCACATCAAGGGCCAGACATTTTTAGTTTATTGAGAAAAGTCAAATATCTTTGACTGTATTACTGCATGTTGCTTTTTTTGACGTTTGTCACATTTTTTTGTCTTTTTTGTCGCTTTTCTCCGACACTTTTGCCGCTTTTGTCGCATTTTTGTCTATACAAAGCCCTACAAAAGTCAGCAAAAAGGTTCCTTAGCCATCAAATGGTTTAGCAAATCAAGTAAAACAAAGATGACATTTTTAATAGTTTAATAGCTACCACACAAACCAAATTCTGCTTTGAGTGTTGCGTAATTGTAGCCTGGATGCCAGCCGAACTTAGCCCCGCCCACAACATTTGAGGTCAGGAAGTTCGGTCTGGACTTGATCTGTTGTGGAGCAACTATGCTCGAACCAGAGCTGCTCGGACCAATCAAATTGTCATTTTTGTCAAATTTGCTTTATACGATGATGGACAGATGATCAACAGTAACGGAATCAACCACGTCACCAATGAACGCTTGGGTTGAATTTGTTTACAACTCCGTTGCTCTGATTGGTTGTGGGTCTATCCAATTGAGTGCAGAGGCATTTTCTTTCTTGGTTGAAACACGCCCCACAATCACAGCCCAATGGAGCAGTATCAGACTCATATTCTGACTAGAATCTGAGTATGACGACGTAATTGCAGTTTGAAAAACACTGCCCTGTCCTTTTAGGTTTGGCGCACTGCTAGATTCAATTTATTGTGAACCTAAATTGATATGCGGGCCGGATTAGAACCTTCAACTGGCCGGGTTCTGCCCGCGGGCCTTGGGTTTGACACGTGTTTTAAAGCAGGGGTCTTCAACGTTTTTTAGGCCAGGGACCCCTTGAGACCGAGTAGGGACCCCCTACTGCATATAGTTGCATATCAAACCAGGCCGAATGGATGAAAATTATTTATACATCATGTTTTAACATTAAACATACATGTGGAAAGCACAGTGAATCTTTAAGCTTAACTGCACGGCTACCATAGTGGCTAGCTTACCCACAGTAAACGTATCTTCAATATGTCAATTTTTTTTTTAACAAATAGGCCAATTTATCTTTGCTATTGATATGTTGGATTCATATTAATGTATATTTTCTGTAGGGCTGTCAAAATAACGCGTTAATTTCAATTAATTAATCTGAGAAAAAATAACACGTTAAAAAAAATAACGCGTTAAAAAAAATAACGCAGATTAATCCATTCCATATTGACGTTTGACCCGGAGCCATTCTAGCCACCATTGGACCGTAAAATGAAGGAGGGAGACGAGAATGTGCTGCCTGGATCATTCATTGGAACATTTACGTGTAAAAATCTTCTTCCTGCCAACCCTGGCTACCGAAATCTGGTGCCACTGATATGTCTGCACTTCTCTCTGATGCTCTGAAGACGATACAGGCAACACAAACACCACTGCACGTGACGCTAGTTAACACTATACTAGACAGCAGCTAACGTTAGCCTACCGCTAGCTAGTTAACACTATACTCGACAGCAGCTAACGTTAGCCTACCGCTAGCTTGTTAACACTATACTCGACAGCAGCTAACGTTAGCCTACCGCTAGCTAGTAGCTGGATTAAACACGGTTACAACGCTGACAGCTAACGCTAAACGGTGTAAAGTGTGACTGTGTTTTACTGTAGAGGATTCAACACCGGGATGTAACAATCTGCAGCTGCCGTCGGAGAAACAACACAGACGGTGCGTTCAATGAAACTGGTAAACTACAGCCTCGTGGTGCATTTGAAGTTATTGTAAATGTCCTTTACCATCTGGTGGTTGTTTTTGTCGTTCAACAGCAATTTACTAGTGATATAAGTTATTGTTATTGTTATACATTATTATTAAATCATTTAATCCCATTAATCGGTTCAGGCACCGTTAATTATGTATGCGATTAATTTCGATTAATTAATCACAAAGTATGTAATTAATTAGATATATTTTTTAATCGATTGACAGCCCTAATTTTCAGACATTTTTATTTTTAAAAAAAGAACCTTTCAAAAGACCCCTTGTTGAAGATCTCTGCTTTAAAGTAGGGCCGTCAGCGTTAACGCGTTAATCGCGATGCAATTAAGGGCCGACCCAATGCGATACATTTTTTTTAATCGCATTAATCGCATGCCGGCATGCGATTCATTTATTTTACACTTCACTCGACTATTTTGACCCTTTGGCGCTGCCGTACTTCTTCATAACACATCTTCTGCTGCAGAATGCAGGCAGGCTGCCGGCATGGAGAAAGACGGCAGCAACACACTTCTGAATGGCGCTTTTCTTTTTAAAAAAACTCCCGGACGGCTCAGTAGACAAGTCGAAAGCCATACGCACATTGTGTAAAGCCGAATTAAAATATCACCGAAGCACGTCAAGCTTGAGCTACCACCTACGAGCTAAGCATATTAACGTGATGCAGTTTGATGCTAGCGGGCTCAGGCAAAGCAGTATTTTGGAGAGTGCTACTTGCCGACCTGTGGATGAAACCAAATCCAAAGAAATTACTACAGCTCTTGCAAAATGGGTGGCAACTAACTGCAGACCTGTCAGCATCGTAGAGGACTCGGGTCTTAAAGAAGTGTTACGGTTGGCATGTTCTGACCTATCTTATACATTGCCATCGAAGGGGACAGTAGTTTCACCATACACAGCCTGTATAACACGGAAAAGCAGCTAAACTGGAACTGCTGCCAACTACAAACGCTGTCTCATCAACCGGTGATCACTGGACGTCAGTGAGTAATTACAATTATTTAGGAGTTACTAAACACTATATTGACTCTGGCTGGACTTTGCACTCGTTTGCCTTAACGGTGGTTGTTAGTGTTACATCTCAGTCAATTGTTCTCAATCCTTGTTAAAAATGTAAAGGTTAAATATCCTGCTGTGGCATCTGGTTTTTGGACCATTTTGTTTGTAGTGTATAAGCAAAGTGTTAGTGTTACATCTCAGTTAGGTTAGGTACTTGTAGGAATTGTGCAATAATGACAGATTCACACATTTGTTTACAGTAAATAAATAATAGTCAAGTTCATAAAGTCACTTTCTTTGCATTCATTTGATTCCCAAGTAGAAGATACACTGGTAAGAATTGCTTTCCATTGTTATTATGTACTTAAAAACAGTTCTGAAATGCAAAATAATAGAATTTTAATTGTGATAAAACATGCGATTAATCGCGATTAACTAAACTTCAGCGATTAATCGCGATTACAATTTTTTAATCGTTTGACAGCCCTACTTTAAAGCATTAACATATTTGTGATGGCTCAGAAATGTATCAACAGGCTTTCTGTTGCTAATAAATACATAACAAAAGAGGAATTTGCTCTTTACTTTTGCTCTTTTCCATAGATTTTCACTCAATACAAAATATGGTTGGACAGCTCATGGCCTCAATTTCAGGTTCAGAATATACGGAGGCCATGTGTCAAGGTTACTACAGGACAATGAGATGTGCTGCAGCACATGTGCTGTATTCGTCACTACTCCGTTTACTTTCCAATCATAACACTGATTACACACACACACACACACACACACACACACACACACCGGCCCGCCAACATCACCGTCAGCACTAGTGTACACCGCCAACACACACGACACGGGACTGCACACGTACATACACACCATGGGGAGATACACACACAGCGCCACTCGACTATCAACAGGAAACATCTTTTGCAGAACAGGAAGTGCTACTCTCTAATTGGTTGGGTGTGATTCTGTGAGAACTGTGTCTCAGCCAATCAGGAAGCTCTTATTTTTGGGGTAGGTATAAAAGGAGAGGGGCTGCTCTGCTGATGGTCAGAGTGAGGGTGACATGTCAGTGTGTGTGTGTGTGTGTGTGTGTGTGTGTGTGTGTGTGTGTGTGTGTGTGTGTGTGTGTGTGTGTGTGTGTGTATGTGCATACTTTAATGTGAAGGCCTCTAACACAAGCCATCCCCACAGCTAACTTTCATTTGGATTTATGTTGTAATGTGATACTCTTGCTCCACTGTATATGAGTCAACAGCATAGCAGCGCAGTTCATGATCAAACTCCAGACTTACTCATGTTGACTGTACATTTGATCTTAGGCTTAGGCTTTGAACGTATATTTTAGATATGATTCCTTAAAGGAACAAATGCATACTGTGTGTACAAATGTAATTTACTGTAATGTATTCACCTAAGGCTGGAGAAGCAGACTGGTGATCGGAAGCTTGCAAATTTAATCTCCTAATCTTCAGCGGGAGAAAGTGAAAGAGCAGTTGTTGGCAAAAGACTGTTTATACATCCATTTATGACTAACTCTGGGACATGCGCCAGGTTTCACAATTATTGAGATTATAAAACAGAACCATGCATAAAATACATGCAGCTTTATTTAAAAGGAAAGGGCTGTTTTAAATGGAAAGTACATTTATTTTTGTATGATGCAAACTAACTTTATTCTCTGTACCCCTGTTTGAAACATGAAACATTTGATGCTATAACTCCTTTTTGGATTTGCCTGCTTAGCGACTGCTGAAATTTAGATATTTGGGTCCATTGTCCTTGTTAAAAAAACAAAGACTGGTAAATAAATGCATAAATCTGACGGAAATAATGCTTCACAGGTGAAGTAGAAATGATTTCAGTTATTATCTATAATTTGAGGCTATTGAGTCTTTACATTACATTAGTGAGATGTCCATCATTCAATTTCTGTTATGTTCCGTTAAACATAAATAGAGGTATGTTTAGTTTCAGTGAAATTACCCTTTTATAACTTCATGATGTAATGGTTTTGAGGATACAGTGTCTGGGACATAATGTGGTTTATGAACAAACATGACAAACTAGAAACATGACAGCAGAGTTTGTTAAGACAACTCTTAATGATGTGTTTATATTCAGCGCCAAAGCAGGAAGTAAGGCGCAGTCAGGGAGTGGAGGTCAGGGTGTTGGATGGGCAGAACTGTCCCACGGGGTGTGCATATGGTGAGATCCAGTGTTGGGGAGTAACGGAATACATGTACCGGCGTTACGTATTCAGAATACAAATTATGAGTAACTGTATTCTGTTACAGTTACAATTGAAATAGTTGGTATTTAGAATACAGTTAAATTGTTGAAATCAATGTAATCAAATTACATGACAATACTTCTCTGTTTCACGAGTTTATTCACTCTCTGAATAAATTAAGGCAACTCCATGCATTTCCCAGAAGCCCCAATATGAAAACGAAAAATTAGCTATTTTAATACGTTACTCAGATTGAGTAACGTAACGGAATACGTTTCAAATTACATTTTTGGGCATGTATTCTGTATTCTGTAACGGAATACGTTTTGAAAGTATCCTTCCCAACACTGTTGAGATCACATAGTGCCTCAGGGGCCCCCAGGGGCCTCGCAAACATAGTATTTTTTCATTGAATCTGCTTTTGAACCAACATTGACTACTCAAAGCCTGAATTTGATGCCTTAAATTATAAATTATTATAAATATTATGTATGATCACGGTCACATAAACATATTTCTATTCAATATTCTTTTTCAATATATATACAGTATTTCATTATTAGTGTTTCCTGAGTTAAGATCGTCCTGCAAACATCCTGTGAGGGAATGAACTGAAGATAGAACTAATTCAAGAGGGAAAAACATACACACATATATACATACATACATACATACATACATACATACATAAATATCAATTGTACAACTGTCAAATATCAAGATAATGGTTGGTGGGTTCACATAATGTTATACATATACATAAACTGTTTTGGCTAAGTGCAACGCTGCCATTGGAGCTGCACAGTGCATGTTTGCAAGCCTGAAAAAGAGCGTACTGTATGTTGTCAATGTAATTTATGTTGTGCATAGCCCTTTTATGTATCATTTTAAAGGCTCTGAAAACATATTTTCTCAATCAGTTTTATTATTTATTTATGTTATAGTTATATAAAATACTTTTTTCAAACCAAGTTTTCTGAGGCTTCGGTAATTTCATAAAATGACTTCAAAGTTCACCAGTACATTGAGCTTTTCTTATTCCCATCTGTCCTGTTTTATATTTTAGCACATATTTTGGATGTAATCTATGAGTCTATGCAGCAGATATTCATGAAACTGCTCTCTATCAGCTTGCATGACACATATCAGTGTGAGCTGATGAAACCACAGCTTTACAGCTGTGTGTTACTGTATGTGTGTTCAGAGGATTCAACTAACTTTGCAAACACACACACACACAGACTTACAGACCTCATTTCTTTACATTCCTCATCCACTTCAGATGAATGTTTCATCAAACTAGCAGATGTAATTTCACTTTAGTGCTTTAGTGTCGTCCATCATGTTTGTGTGTCTTTATTTTCTCCGCTGACTGAAAACATCCCTGTCTGAGATAAATTAACTGCTCTGATGAGAGGTAGAACCTGAGGTGAAAAGGCCAGCGGTGTGTATATAATGTCAGACAAGCCAGACTGGGAATTATAGTGTGGTATTGGTCCTAAAGCTAACTCCATGTGGAGAGTCAAACTACACATTACTTAGCACTCATCGAAATGTGGAGCCGGTTCATAAGATCAAATCTACACAATGATTTTCAAATCCTATCACAGGAAATATTTGCGTGTATAAAATGCTTGGCTGTACAACATAGGGACATACGTAGAAATTACATTTTTTTATAGTGTCAAATCACAACAGGAGTTATCTCAGGACACTTTACAGATAGAGTAGGTCTAGACCACACTCTTTAATTTACAAAGACCCAACAACAGCCCAACCCCAACCCCAAGAGCATTTGATGCAGCAGTGGCAAGGAAAAACTTCCTTTAAACAGACAGAAACCTCGGACAGACCCAGGCTCTTGGTGGGCGACCATCTGCCGCTGCCGGTTGGGACACAGAGACACTGATACAGATATACAGAAATATGATTCATAAGAATTTTAGCAGTTGGTATGATGAACAGTGGCAATTAAATTAACAGTAAAGATAACAGAACTATGACTAGAAATAATAGTAGTAGCAGTGCGGGGCGTAGCAGGGCATCAAGCAGGACCACGGAAGCAGCTGCAAACTCGATTTAGGTGCCACCCCAATCCAAGGAAATCTGCGAGGCGAGGGACATGAATGCACAAAGATGGAAGGAGATAGGGGCTCAATGTGTCAAAGGAAGTCCCCCGGCAGTCTAAAACTTTAGCAGCATAACTAAGAGCTGGTCCGAGGCAAACCTGAGCCAGCCTACAAAGGGTTGGTAGATGAATCCGACAATTTAAGCGTAATCCAAATATGGGCAAAGAGGTGGAGCATGGATGGAGCTAAGGCGGGCTGAATGAAGGCTACAGATTATGCTTGCGTCCTGTGATGGCATAGAAAATATCTGGTTTGTTTAAAAAAAGACAAAAGTACAAGCCTGTGGACATTAAAACTGAAGGACCGAAGTAAAATATAACTATAACATTTCAGTAACAAACATCCAATCACTATGCTCAGAATTCCATTGCATGTGCCAATAATGATGAGCTGAAGTTACACTCTTGAAACCTGATAAAACATTCAGTCGGTTTATTCAGTGTACTTTCACATTCTGAATGTTCTATTTGCAATGACAAAATCTTCTGATTCACACCTCAGACTGAATAGGATTGAGTGAAACAATACACCCCCACCCCCACACGCACACACCAGAGATGTTCACAAGTCATTTTTTGGAAGTCCAAGTCGAGTCTCAAGTCTTTGAGCTCAAGTCCAAGTCAAGTCTCAAGTCTCTGGCCATCTGATCTGTCCCTAACACTGTATTGTTAAATCTTATGAATTCAAAGCATGTCCTGTAGCTACCATCCAGACAGTACAGTAAAAAAAATCAGTTGTAGGATAACTTTATGGGGTCTACTTCACACATCCCTCTAGCCATCGGACCTGGTGAAATATTAACCTAAGTCTGCCACATCATATGGATACAACTATAAGGATACAATTTGCCTGTTCCCAGCATTAGCACAACACTTTGCGATGGTTAGCTTGTTACCTGTGATGATATATGCTAAATGTAACGTCTCTTTCACTCAAAAAAATGTCTAATGTCGAAGCTGAAATCAAGAGAATAGTGGCAGCGCCACACCAGTTACAGAACAACATGCATCTCAGTGTCAGTCCAAATTACGCACAATGAGCAGTTCGAACTCACTGATGTAATGCAATTTATTTATTTTCTAAGTGTTCGTACGCTCCGGGAGATCCGACTCAGAGGAGGAGAGGTTAGTGAGGCCAAATCACGGGATCAATTACGCATCACATGAGTTTGCCCACCCGGCACAGCGTTTGTTCCTGGGGAGATGGATCCGTGCGTCCCGCCTCCTGTGCGCCATGGATGTCTGAGCCTCAGCAACTACTACTAACTATAAAGATACAATTTGCCTGTTCCAAGCATTAGCACAACACTTTGCGATGGTTAGCTTGTTACCTGTGATGATATGTGCTAAATGTAACGTCTCTTTCACATTAGCAAGTGACTGGGTGCGTTTTGAGATGCCTGATGAAGTTCGACATTGTTGATCCGGCATCATTTGTTTTGGTGCCACACACCTTGCATGTAGCTGTTCGCTTACTGCCACTGTTTACGAAGTTATTGAAAGCAAAACTAATGACAAAAGGCACAACTTCGGGAGGAATTGGTGTCGCCATCGTCGATGCATTTGTTTTTTATACGTGAGTGCGCGCACATAATACGTTACGTTGCACATTATGGCAAATGGCAGGGGACATGCAGCTCGTCATACGTTTCCCCAACGTAGATGCGCCAATAAAAGAAAATAGAAATACATGAATACATTTTGATTTAAAAAGCATTAATTGCATGAAAACAGGTTGTTGACGAGTCTCGAAGCTCAAGACGAGTCAAGTCTGAAGTCTTTTGGGTCGAGTCCGAGTCAAGTCTGAAGTCAGCTGTTTGTGCGACTTAAGTGCGACTTTAGTCCGAGTCTCAGACTCGGGTCCCCATCTCTGGCACACACACACACACACACACACACACACACACACACACACACACACACACACACACACACACACACACACACACACACACACTGAGCGAAGCACTGTAACATGGCAGGCCTAAAGTGAACCACAGATAACTTTGTTTCTATTAACTTTTTTTTGTAGCCTGTTTCTGAACATATTTGTGAACTCGGCAAATACTATACTGTACTCTCAGGCTTGTGGATCCAATCTGTCCAAACCATATAACAGTAAATCTTACATTGTGAGAGATATTTTTCCCACACATCCCTCTTCTTCTGCTTGTAAAGCAAGTGTCTTTCGCTTTACTTTTGAATGTGTATTTTCAAATGTGTTTTTGTGTGTGGTCGTCTAATGTTGGCTGGTCTGATGTAATCTCACAATACAATGAGAGCTGATGGGATGGGATGAATTCCAGCCATGCTTGGCTGTGTTTCAGAAATGTTAAAAGCTGCAGGCGTCACAGTGGAGCATTGCTCCATGCACATCTCTCATCAGCCAACCCCACTGTGATTACTCGTCTACTGCCAGTGGCTGATGCTCAGAAATCACTGCATGTCCCAGGCAAACACAATTATGGAAGGGGGGAAATCCAGAAACTCTGGTGCCAGCTGTGTGTGTGTGTGTGTGTGTGTGTGTGTGTGTGTGTGTGTGTGTGTGTGTGTGTGTGTGTGTGTGTGTGTGTGTGTGTGTGTGTGTGTGTGTGTGTGTGTGTGTGTGTTCTTGTTTAACTATATTCGTGGGGTCCAAAAACCGGGAGTCCAGTATACTTGTGGGGTCTGGACAGCTTTGTGGGGCCAAAATGCTAGGATTAGGGTTAGAATTAGGTTATAGTTAGGATGAGGGTAAGGGTTAAGGTTAGGCATTTATTTGTTATGGTTAAGGTTAGGGTAAGGGGCTAGGGAATGCATTATGTCAATGACAGTTCCCCACAAAGATAGTGAAACGCACTTTGTGTGTGTGTGTGTGTGTGTGTGTGTGTGTGTGTCAAGAGTGTTTGCATACACTATATGTGTCAGGGTGTGTGTGTGAGGTCATTTTATTACATGCTTTCGGTGCCAGCCTGCCTCCCATCTCTGCCATCCAAGTCCTAAGTTAGAAAAAGTACCTCTAGGTGCTGCCAGGAGTACCAGGGATAGATTAACAGAGTTAAAGAGAACTGTGACGCACATGTGATGAAAGCTCAAAACACACACACACACACACACACACACACACACACACACACACACACACACACACACTGCAGGGAAAGGGCTCTCACTATGTCCCCAGTGTCAGGTAGGTTGCCAAGTAGACAAAAAGTCAAACAATACAAGAAAAGCAATCACAATGTGCATGCATGTTCATGTTCATGTGCATGTTAATGTGCATGTGTGTGTGTGTGCGTGTGTGTGTGTGTGTGTGTGTGTGTGTGCACATGTGCATGTACATGGTTGTTGTTTGCATTCCAAGAAAGTAATTAAGCCTTTCCCCTGGAGAGAGACAAGGAGGAAGAAGAAGAGCGATAAAGAGGAAGTAAAAGGTTAGTTAGGAGAGGAGAGGAGTCTCCCCGAGCCAAAACAGAAATAAAGTTATCCAATGGGAGTGTGATAAACTGTGTTTAAAAAGAGGGGCTCAGTCTTGGCTTTGGCCTAATTTGCGTAATTAGACAGTGTTTATTTTATCAAGTGTGTTCAAGCCTAGAGTGTTTCGCTTTGTCCTGTTGGTTTGGGTTTTGTTTTTACAGATGACTGATCGCTTATGGGTGGAGACCTTTGCAGGATTTTTTTCCATGTTTGTGACAGCCTGGACCAAGGCTGTTGTCTGTCTAAAACAGAGCTGGTGTTTGGAAAATGGAATTCTCTGTGGGAGTGCCCTTCTCTCTTTATCTCCTATCCTTGTTTTTGTTTTTTACATTTGGAAATACTCTCAAATCTTAGCTATTAAATTAGCTTCATTTATTTTTTTGGCCATAATTAATAGCAGTAATAATGACATTGTAGTCACCCACTTAAACAGCTGAGATGTTGGAACACAGTGCCATTTTCTTAATCGCGATTAATCGCATGTTTTATCACATGATTAAAATTCTATTATTTTGCATTTCAGAACTGAAAGAATGGCTTTCTATTGTTTATATGTACTCAAGTACATATTAAAAATAGAAAGCCATTCCTACCAGTGTATCTTGATTGGGAATCAAATGATTACAAAGAAATTGACTTTATGAACTTGATTTTAAGATTTGTATTTGTTTATTATATATTTAATCTAGTCACACATTTGAATTTAACAACAACTTTGAATGCACCACGAAGCTGTGAATTACCAGTTTCATTGAAAGCACCGTCTGTGTTTTTCCGACAACAGCAGCTGCAGAATGTTACATCCCGTGTCGGAATCCTAGCTGTCAGCATTGTAACCGTGTTTAATTCAGCTACTAGCTAGCGGTAGGCTAACATTAGCTACTGTCGAGTATAGTGTTAACTAGCGTCACATGCAGCAATGTTTCTTTTGCCTGTAACGTCTGTTTCAGAGCGTCAGAGAGAAGTGCAGACATATCAGTGGCACCAGAATGAGGCACCGAAATCCGCGTTGCTATTCCTGCAGCAGCAGGATCTGTTACAAGGAAGTACGGCAAAATAGTAGCCTGTTAGGCATGACGCAAAGCCGAGTGAAGTGAAAATAAATTAATAAATGGCGGCATGCGATTAATAAGATTAAAAAAAATTAACGCATTATGCTCGACCCTTAATCGCATCGCGATTAACGCGTTAATGCTGACAGCCCTAGTAAAAAGGCTTGCTTTCTCCCTTTTCACAAGGCCCTGATCTCAACATTAACAGTGTTTTGTAATTTTAGTATAATGTTTCAGTTTATTCGATAAATTATCATTCGATGTATATAAAATGGCATAGGCCTGTTTAGTTGGTTTATTGGGTTCAAAATATTTGTGTTCTGGTTCTGCCTGTGGGGAGTGATCATCAAGCGCATGCAGATTAGCCTAATTAGGTAGGTAACAGTACTCTATATCGATGACGATTCATTTAGGGGATTGTTCAGGTGCCGCCGGAAGATCCGCCGGATGTCCCTCGTTTTCGTCAGGATGTCCGTCACCTTCCTTTTTCTTTGTGTTGGCGTTCTAAACTCCGGTGGATTTCTGAGGACTATGGTTAACTGCAGGGTAAATCCAGACAGCTAGCTAGACTATCTGTCCAATCTTAGTTTTCTGTTGCACGACTAAAACGACTTTTGAACGTACACATGTTCCACCAAAACAAGTTCCTTCCGGCACTAAGCAAAAAGCTGCAGTCAAGTCCAACAGTTTCCAGCAGCCTTCAGTCTGTACAGGAAGTACACTCGCATCCTGTTAGGTCTGATTTTGATTTATTAAACAACAGACTATAGATGATCCCTAATCTGAACAGATTTAGTCTCTCTGACTTCTAAACGTCACTATCAGCCACATTACATGTGTTCTGTACAGAATAATACGTTAAATCAGACAAATAGCAATTCAAATCTCTCCAATTCAAAAACAATACAAAGTTTATATAAAACGTCATCATGTTGAGTCGATTCTGAACCAATCAGCTGTTAGATCAGCTGTCGTTTCCCATCATGCCCTGGGTCTTGCAGTCGGTGGAAAGCAACTGCGGCGGTTATCATTGCCCTCGTGTGCATCAGACGTCTGAGTAAGTCGGGATCAAGTCAGACACAAATCTAACCAGCATGCATTGGGCAGCGATCGCTGGTGATCGATTCTGCACAGGCCTGACTCATCTCGAACGAGCCTTATGTCAGCAGTAACTGAGCTATCTAAATGTAACGATATTTTCCAGATCCAGAGTGTTAATGTTGCTTTTTCAGTTTAGCTCACCCTATACTTAACTGTGCAGGTATTAGGTTCCAGTTAGCTGAGGCTGAGATGTTAAAGTGCTTTCAGGAGAACTCAGTTTAACTTAAGTTTCTTTCTTTCAATCATTTTGTTTTCATATTTCAATTTTAAACAGGTTACACGCCCGTCGAACCTAGGGGTTAATTACTGTACGTAGGTGTACCGAGTCGACCGTTCTCTGGGATATGTTTTCATGCTAATCAAATGTGACCAGTTTTATCGCAAACCGCTAATTAGCTTATGACGCTAGTTGTCGGAGCAGAGGGTAAAGTAAAAAGAAATCGCTATTTCTATACCACTAACAAGGCTCAAAATAGCACCACACTTCCACAGTAGCATAATGAGGGTCTCTACATGTAAACCGAAGCATTGAGAACTTTGTAAGTGTACAGACAGTTCATTAAAAAGGTAGTTTAGAAAGACAGTACCGTTCACGTATACAGACGGGCGCCATCTTGGGAAAGCAGTCACGACCAGTCGAACGACGAACACCGTGCAACCAGTAACCAGTAACATAGCTCAAGCACGGTGTTTGTCGTTCGACTGGTCGTGACTGCTTTCCCAAAGTGCCGATGATAAGCTAATTAGCGGTTTGCAATGAAACGGGTCACATTCGATTAGCATGAAAACATATCCCAGATATATATATATATATATATATATATATATATATATATATAACGGTCGACTCGGTACACATATGTAATTAACCCCTAGGTTCATTTTGTCCTTTAAAATAAAAAATAAATAAAATTTAAAATAGTACGTAACATAGAAACTTTACTCAGACACAGCTAAACCATACAAACAATCAGACTAACAGACAATTAACAGAACAAAAGCAAAACAGAAAGGGGGGTAAACAAAACAAACATAAATCTTCATCTTCTTTTTTACAACTGCAATAACAGTGAGATATTACATGTGGATTTTACTCTTTGGGGATCACTTGGATTCCAAAGTTGCAAAACCTTTTAATATGATATATAAAAAATCTATAACAGGGCTTCATACAGGAAAAAAACAACATTCATGTCTCCTTGGAGAACATGTGTGAGCCTTTCCATTGGGAGAAGTTGTGACGTTATCTAGCCAATTTGAAACAGATGGTTTGACATTGTCCTAATGCTGTAGGATTGATAAGTGTGCACAATACCATAAAAGACTAAGGATTCTTTTATATCTTTTCAGTTCCGGTGAGGCAGCGTGTAGGCCTAAAATACATTGTAGGGGTTTAAGCCTAATAGGAGAAAGTATTATGGATGATACTTGGTTCCCACATCAAATGTACCTAGGTACCTGCATGCTACTTACACCTTAAGCATACACCAGAACAACCTTTACCACATTTGCTCCTAAGATACGGAGTAGATTGTAATTTATGTATTATCTTAAACTGAATTTGCTGGGATTTGTAAGTCATTGTAATTCCTGGGTTTCAATATGTGGCCCTTTGTTTGAGTATGTTTTTTTTTTTTTTGTGGTTATAAATACCACAGTTTTTGCACTTCTCAAACTTCCTGTGCGGCCCTCTGTAAAAGTTTCCAGCTCCCCACCACCTCATCCGCCTTTGCATGAGGTGGTGGCGTGACACATAGACATCACTGTCTGACAGGTAAAGAAACAGGAGCAGTCAGAAGATCAGACACACAGACAAACCCCCAGGTTTCAAGCAAACGTCAGGGCTTGAACGCATGGCTACAGAGTATCAGCGCTTCTGATTGTTTGCCCACATGAGCACCCAGCCTTCCTGTTGCATTCAGCCACCTCCGTGAATTGGTACACATGTATCTAAAGCCCTATTCACAGAGGATTAGTATTACCTGGTAACTTCTAGTCATTTGTAATAATTATGGAGGTTGTCTGTGATCTTAATCCCGTGCGAATCAGCCATGTCTGTAATTTGTAAAGTACAATTCACCCCGCAAATGACCTACCATATTTCGCTGAACACCGAGGTCCTTTGAGGCATACACCTCTATGTATGCGCACCTGCTCTACCAACTGAGCTAACCCGGCCACGTATGTTATTTTTTTTAAGGTTTTCATGATCCCACCCCTATAGCTAATGCCCAAGTTGTGATAGAGCGGGATCATCCGTTAATCCTCCCTCATTTTGAAGTAATCAACATTTTTGTTTGTCTTGTCAGGTTTTGCTTCTCTGTATTAATGACAACAGTCATTCAACCTACTGTCTGTCCACACACGCTGATCAAAGTTCTTGGTTTCTGGTAGAAAGTAAAATCTAGGTTTTTTGAAATTGCTTTCTTCAGCCGTGGGGGAGCATGCTTTAAAATGTTTTACCCCCATCAGTGTAGTTCCCAGTAGTTTATAATTGAAAGCTTTTCCATGACTGCTCACAAAAAAACACCTTTCTCGGTCGAGAAGTTTAGATTTGAGTGTGTGAGTGACCCTAAAATATACGCACTTCCCTTTTCAGCCTCTTTGATATTTTGATAGGCCCAAGCCAAAACACTGGATAGAGAGGGCGATAAAAGCTTGTGAACCTAAAATGAGTCTCCATTTTGGGCTTGAGGACATGCTAAAGATAACGTGGGTTTTTTCTCATGAAAACATACATGCATATATACTCGCGTACTGTGTAGTCCATGCAGCACTCCTAAAATGGACCCTTTTCCTGGTTTTTCAATCATGTTTTTGGCTTGGATCTTGCCAGACTGCTCTGTATAAAACTCAGTTACTCAGTTATATGGGCACACAGGGAGATGTTCTTGTGTGTATGGCAAGGAACCAGCAGTGTGTCGGGAGCTGCAGAATGTGTGTCAGCTGAGTGGAAAGCAGAGATTAACAGGTGTCTGTTTGACGCGTTATAGAGCTCCACCTGGCCAGCAGGAATTTTAACTAGTTGACTGACTCATCCTTACTGACCTACCTGTCCTCCCTTTGTGTTCCTGACACATGTACACTGCAGTCACACAGCAGTGTGTATGTCTGTTCCTGTGGGAAACATTTACGTCATCAGAATGACATTTTTGCTAAGTGAGGTCATTTTACTTGTGGTGCTGATGTGGGAAATGGATTAGGTTTTAAGATACAAGGTTCAGTTTTTTATTTTGATAGTTTTGGCCCAAATTTCAGGTTCATTAGGTACCCTTGTTGACACTGTCCCCTTAAAGTTAACAAATACAAACCATTGTTTTGTAGGAACATGCACCATGGATATATTTAATTTAGCAGAGCACATTCTTAAACACAGTAGCAGGACGGTGTGTGTGTGAGTGGCTCAAAATAAGCTACAGTGCATGTGTTCATGGTAGTGACAGGACATGTCACCCAGTGTCACAGTGTGGCCCAGTAGCTGAGTTTTTGGCGTAGCTCTAGGAATGACATTGTCATTTGGTTATTCTGCCAAATTGTATAATTTGCCTTAAAGGGTAACCACCGTTTTTTTCAACCTGGATGTTTTCGTGTCTAAGTGTCCGACGGTAACAATAATTTTTGACATTGGTCCAGTATTAAGCGAGATCGCTGCCAGGTTGCTGCCAGATTGCTGCCGACTGCAGCAATCTCGCTTAATACTGGACTGGACTATTCACGTTCACATAATTGCTTGTTTTGCCACTGACAGGCTCAGATTAATATTCTGATAAGTGTCTGACAGCATTATATAAAGGATTTCTAAGGAGGCTGACCTTTCTGTTAAAGAGTAAGATCCTTTTTTTAAACATAAAAACACCTGCAAAATTGCGTTGGCTAAAGCGTTCGCTAATGAAGTGTATTTTACAATACACAGTAAAATTACTGTTTATTTACATCCATGTAAATAAACAGTAATTTTAGCATCTTAAAATACACTTCATTAAAAGTCGACAGAAACTATGAAAAGCTGTTTTGGGTCATCTTTCCACTTTTCTAACCATCACGACTCTAGTTATGGTTGAAATAAACACATAGATTACCGATTTACATGTGAAAATATGTTCGCTCTATACACGCTAAAAGTATTGCTTTGTAAATGGAGGCTGGTGGGTTTAGCGCTAGCTAACTAACTTAGTGGTTAAACAGAATGGTCTCAAAGAGGGATGTTGTCAGACTTGAGCTTTTCAGTGGCAAATAAAGGACTTCTAGTGGACCAAATTGATGATGCACATTTGCCCCATAGGGTTACATTGCAGCCCGGTCTGTGGCTGCCGGTTACAGCGTTCTTAATGCTTAATACTAGACCAATGTCAAAGATTGTTGTTCCAATCAGTCACTTAGACACAAAAACATAGGAAAATAGGGTCCAGGTTGAAACAAATACTAGTTACCCTTTAAATTTGGCATGGTCTCCAAAAAATGAATCCTAATGACTTTTAGGATCCCATGGTCAGCTCAGGCTGCTTGTTTTTTTTCTTACATGATGTGATGCATATGCAAGGGTGAATCTGATGTTTAACCATAACTTGGGACACCTGTCAACCCCTTGCATCAAGTAAAGATCCAACTTTAGACTTCTAACAGTTTTGTTACTAACAAATATCCAACTAGGAATTATCTGTTTCTGTTTTAAAGTGCTCATATTATGCTTTTTGGCTTTTCCCATTTCCTTTATTGTCTTATATATCTTTTTTGTGCATGTTATAGGTTTACAAAGTGAAAAAGCCCAAAGTCCACCCCAAAGGGACTTACCATCTCCAACAGAAAACACTGTTCACAAACTGCTCCAAACTGCTCTATTGTAGTCCAGCCTTTACTTCCGTGATGAACGTGCGTCACTTTGTAGCACACGTTATAATGCTCGCCTAGCTGCTAGCATGGTACACCCTCATACTCTGCTTCTGAGTGGCTAGTAGTCCTTACCTAGGTACTGCGCCTCTGCGACTCCCAACAAAGATGGAACAGAAGTGAGATGCCTCACTCTGTAGCTAAAACAGAGAGCTCAACACACAGGGGGAAAAGAGGAGCTGCAGCAATGTGCAGTACAACAAAAATATGATGTTTTTTGAAAATTAAACCATGTAAACCTATTCTGGTACAACCTCTCAATACAATTGTGAACTTGAAAATGAGCATAATATGAGCATTTTAATTCATTAGTGGTTGGAGTGAGTTTGCAGGCATTCATCTTTTTATCATATAGTTTTTGGACAACAATAGACCTCTATAGAACAGAGGAATGAGATACAATACTTGTTAGTAGAATTAATTCACAGTTGGTTTGGGTCTGCAAGTGAGATTTGTTGACAAGATAAGTATAGAATATTATCAGACCTATACTTTAAGGGACTTACTATCTAAATTCCCCTCTCTTGTAATATTTATTGTGTAATTATATAGTATGTACATTATGCTCATGTAGATATCTAAACCTTTCAGTACTTTCTTTTCCCATGGTGTGTAAAGATGTACTTTGACAGTAGTTGTGTTTCCATTCATGCTCGAGTATTGCATTAGAAAAGCTGAATGGAAACGACAAAATTTGATAAAACTTCCTCAATTGTGCAAAAATGTTGAGGTGGTTTCTGACTTTTGTTGAAAGAGTTAAAACGTGATATGGAAAGGCCTTTGCCAAATAAACTGACGTAGCG
Source organism: Sander vitreus (assembly GCF_031162955.1). Lineage (NCBI taxonomy): Eukaryota > Metazoa > Chordata > Actinopteri > Perciformes > Percidae > Sander > Sander vitreus. The sequence goes on from NC_135863.1 coordinate 27,737,788, forward strand.
GACATTTAACTCACATGACTTACCAGCTGTTACCGCTGTCTGCGTTTTCCTAGATCACTCATAACGTGTCTTCGTCTTTTTGGCGAGGAAATAGACAGCGTGAAACATAACCAATACTCGCGGACATGGACGAACAATTCAAACTTGCCCAATTGAACGGAATTCCTGCAGACCCCTCTCCATTTTTCTCTTGTGCCATCTTTGTACCATTGGTACAAGGTGACTTGTTTTGTTCTCGGTTAGCAATCTCTACTTCTTCTACTCAGTTTACTGGCGCATTACAGCCATGCGTAGCCAAAGAATTTCTAATAAGGGAAGAAGTTCCAATCTCTCGATACTTCCGGCTTCTGAACTGGTTGCAGTTCCACCAGAGTTCCATATAGGGGGCGCTCACAGGCCAGTGCAGAATGAATGGAGGTCTATGGATCTATACTCCTCAAAATCCACTTTTCTCAGGATATCATTTTTTGTCTAGTAATTTGAATGTTGCATTCGAAAGGGGAGGCTAAGAAAATACACACTACTGGGTGTTAGATTTTTTTAAAGTGGCTTTTTTGTTCTAAAAAGCCTTTTAAAATGTCAATGACGTCATACACATATACGGCCAGAGATACTGCTTTACGGCAAGCTCTGAGTCGCTTCCTTTGTTCTCTCGAAGCATCGACAACACAGCTGACAGGTTAGGCTCTCCCTGTTAATACACGTTCTAGAAAGAGGTTTGCTAATGTTTTAAAGACCACGCCGAAATATTCACTCTGACATTCTGGTTCTGCTTTGGATGCCATCAAGCGGGATCTCCGATCGTAATCAGTTCTTCACTGACCAATCAGCATTCATTAGCAGAATGCTAGCGTGTTATGGGCAACAATGATTCAACCTGTAAGAAATCGAAAGGACACAAGTACTCGTTCATTCAACTTTTGACCTATAATCCATGTTGAACTTGCAAAAACTACAATCAAATCTGAGATTTCTCAACGGCAATCAGGCGAAAGAGACAAATTTAGCCGTCTAGCTCCATAGACTCCCATTCATTTAGCACTGGACCGCGATCACCCCCAGTGGAACTCTGGTGGAACTGCAACCAAATTCGGTACAACGGGGCTGAATAGGGTGGAACGGCTTTCTGTAGATGGGCTTTGCAACAACCCCTGATGCCTTCTAAGCTCTATCACAGGCAGGATGCCATGGCGTGTCTGCAGGAGTGTGCAGAGGTAATGACACTCAATAAAATAGCTTCTGTGTCCAGCTCCTTGTGTGTGTGTGTGTGTGTGTGTGTGTGTGTGTGTGTGTGTGTGTGTGTGTGTGTGTGTGTGTGTGTGTGTGTGTGGGAGAGGGAGTACTCTTTGGTATGTTCCAGGAGGCTTTATATGGCACCTGTTGGAGTGGGAGGTGGGAGGTGGGGAAAGTTTCGGGCTCTGTGTGGAACATCTTATACAGTGACTGTGCATAAAAAATAGATTTGTGAACAAAAACAAAGTGTTTTTCCCACACAACAAAAAACACCACTGTCAAACCACAGCCCTGTCTGTATTTGCATGCTGACTCTTTAAATATCTGGCCAAATGTAGTTTACCACAGCAGGCTGTTTTCATTCACTGTTCGTACTTATACCTAATGTATAACCTAAACATAATGCACTATTTAATTTGTATATAACCGGAATCGGGAGGCAGGACATGCAGGGCTGCCTCTAGGGAGGAAGTCAGACAACGTAGTATAAAGAGCAACAAAGAGGCCAGGGTGCATGGATGGTTCAAACTAACACAGGACTTTGATCCAACAGTCTGCTGTCCGTGTCCCGCGTGAAAGCAAAAGTCGTACCTTAAGTAACTTAAAGCTTTAGTGCGTAACGTTTTGATATTAACAAACGTCCGTTACATTCAAGCCCTTGCCAAATGAGTTGCTACAAAACTAATTAAGACTATCAGCTCCACACAACTCTCTCTGTATTTCTCATATACATAGTATGGCTATGTTCAGAAGATTGTGTCGTCCGGTGACTTTCTCGCGCAGCAACTGGAGTGAAAATAATTACCTCTTCTTTAGAGTTCCACGGAAGGCTTGTATCATGTGAACGCACCAACAGTTTTGTTGTCATTACTTAGAATTCCTCATGGGGGCGACAGAAACTACGCTCTATAGCTTGAAGTACTTAACTGTCATGTCTAGCTCCCGCTCATAAGGTCATGTTTATTTCTGTATGTTTTGCCACTTCCTGTTTTATTTTTTATAATGCATTTTATTCATATAGCGCTTTACAACACTCACTCAAGACACTTTAAAGGGTTTTTATGTGATTTAAACATGGGCCGATTGGTGCAGTCACAGATGTGTTTGGGGAGAGAGTTTCAGAGGGAGGGGGCAGCTATAGAAATGGCCCTGTCACCGCAGGTCCGGCACTTGGTCCTGAGTGGTGGAGACAGGAGGTTGGCATCAGAGGGAGCGGAAGTTGCAGGAAGGAGCATGCTGCTGGAGCAGGTTGGTGAGATAGGAGCAAGGGCGTAAGCGAGCGTCCACAAAGCGTACCTCCTATGGAGCCATTTTGTTGCTAACAAGCCATCACCCGCCGTTAGCATCCCATTGACTGCCATCACCTGCCTCTATCATTTTTTTGACAGCAATTAACTTTACATCTGAAGCGCTTAAAGACTCTATTTGTCCACTGTTTATTTCTAAAGAAACACGACAATGTATGAAAGGCTCCATTACCTTGTATCCCACGTTATGGCTCCATAGCGACATAGCTAACCACATGACTTACTGTCGCATAGTAGAGGAATTACCGTACAGTACAGGAGAAGCTCGCAGGCAGTTTCGACTTACATTAGCTGTTTAAGTTTAATTACTAATGTTAACTAGCATTTTAGTTAGCAATAATTACCCTATGCCTATGTTATCTCCTTACATATACCTACGCTCTCCGTCTCTGCAAGATTGGGAATGATTGAGATTTCTCTTGGCACAGCTACCGGAAGACTTACAACTTTCAGACAGGTTGTTCACGTCACTTCTACGTCCTCAAGCTCAGTTGGAGACTGCGCAGTAACGCTCAGCCATCACCGGAAAAGTGCTTCTAATAGACTTCACTGGTCTCCGTAGAAATCTACAGCGTCACATTGTCCATTTCTTTTACTGTCTATGGATAGGAGGGGGCCTGGTGCGCAGAGCATTTCCCGTTTGCGTCGAAGTGCCACTCCTGTAGCCTAGCAACCATGACAGCTGCATCTGATAAGTGATCAAAACATTAACTATAGCACCGAAATGGAGCCAGAAGTTGTTATTTTTCTTAACCATTTGGTCAAGTGTCTCAAAGAGAGAGAAGGATAAATATAAAACCCTCATGTACATGTGAACGTCTCGTCTTCAAGACCAGGAGAGCTCCTGTCAGCTCACAGGGGGCACTTTGAGCATGACCGGCCGGCCCCACAGCTAACGTTACCCCCACAGAGCTAGCTGGCGTCAGGCCAGTTTATGTAGCTCCCATAATCCGATGCAAATATGGAGCTAATTGTTAATTTGCCATACATTTTCATAACACTGCCTATATTCAACATCTACACAGTTAAGTTCTCGCCTAAAACATTCTCAGAAGTGAATTAAATGATGAAATAGCAGACGCAAATTGTAAAAATAGAAATATTGGTCGCTGGCCGTTTGTGTTTGCCTGTGCTTTTGCTTGAATGCCAAAATGAATGCTGGGAATCCTGGGGCTGCGAAGGATACAACAGTTCCTCCGAAATTTTTAAAAGGAGGCCGATTTGTGGACCACATTTGAAAAATGTTATTCAATGTTATTCGTCGTGCTGGTGTGGCCCAAACTGTCTATGCCTCTGAAGGCTGCAGCCCCTGAATTGGGACATAGCTACCGTCTTGTCGCATTTCAGGTCAATGTGCGTCTCGCAATGTTTGATTACTGCTGCTCCCCTAATGTGCTGCACCTGTGTCCAACTGTCTCCACCTGCCCCTTTTCTCAGTCCTGTGCCAGTTTGTCTTGTAACGCCCGTGTCAGCGTTCCAGCCGGTTTTCCCCGTCTGCTTCTTGTGAGTTTTTCGACATGGCTTTGTCGTCTGGTTTGGCTATCTACCGCTGAGTTTTTGCCACTTTCACCTGTGATTTTTGGTAAGTTTGTGTATACTGTAAACTGTTTGGACTCACCTGAGAACGAGTCGTGCATTCGTTAGTCCATTACCCTGTGTGAGCTTTCTGTTATTCACTAACACCATGTATGTAAGTTACGTAAGAAACCCAAACCACTATCTTTTCCCTAAACATAGCCAAGTAGTTTTAATGCCTAAACAGGTTCTGCACACCTGTTGTTGCTGGACATTCGTAGGATAAAGCATATCATACACACCATTGTAGGTTGACCACACACCTTCACATGATTTGTTGCAGGAGAAAAACGTTGCACCCAGCCTTATGATACACAAAAAGAGTTTTTCTTATGGAAATAAATTGAATGAAGCCTGTGTCAGTGCAGCCAGGATATATACATCTTCTATGTCACATAGGCTTTTTTTGACTGATTATATTGCTTTGTGAACACTAACTTCCCTCAGCACACCTGAGTCATCTTCTGATCCAGGCGACCATGCCATTTTTTGTTTTTCCTGGGTCAAAATTTTAAATGAAAACTTTTTTTTCAACATTTAGGTTGTCTTTTTCGACGTTTTTGTCATTTTTCCTGATGTTTTTGTCACTATTTTACGATTTAAAAAAAAATGTTTTGTCGCGTTTTTCAATGTTTTTGAAGCTTTTTTAGACATTTTTGTCAATTTTTTTTACCATTTGTTTTTTCAAATGCTGTAAAATTGAAATAAACCACACAAATTCAATGAAAATTGATCATTTATTTTACGTTTATTGAGCGTTGTATGGAACCACCCCCAGCACCAGCTGTTCTGGTGCTGTTAAAGAACCTTGTCGATGCAACACAGTGAAATTGCACTTCTTATTCGCTGTTCATCTCAAGTGTATATATGCAAACAGATGTTTAACAGGGTTTCTACACCCATGAACTGGAAGAGTGGAAATAAGGCTTGTACATCTGCCCCCGGCTCCACAATAATAGAGATTTATAAAACAGAACCAGGTGTACATGCAGCTTTACAAATCTGACAAATGCAATGCATATTCACACTATTGTTTTTGTGTGTATGCATAGTTTTAGTCGTGAATCTACGACTAAAACAAATGTGTTTTGTTTTTTTTATGCATCTGACCCCTGCTGTTGATCTTGTTAAACTGTTCAGTCTCTCTCTGAACTCCCAGTCAGATTTTATGAAGAGCAGCATATGAGTCCATTTTCGTGCTTGAGTATTTTGGGCTACAGTTACATTCCTGCACCTTTGGGTCAGTGGAAACACGGGTTTTAAAACGAAGAGGTTTAAAGAAGCGCTTCATGTGTTGCTGATTAGTCATTAAAAGTCTTCACACTGTAAACACACACTGTGAGTGCATTAGAACCATGTTATGCAACATTTGTTTTTGAGCCTCTGTTAGGATTAGATGAGTTTTTCCATGACTGCTGACTCCCCCAGCACTCAAACAACATCTTGACATTTATAGGATTCTGTCCAACAGTGATTATTGCCTATAGTACCAGCCAATGTATGGCACAAGGCCAAAACAAAGTTCTGAAATTAAAATCAAGGGTAACCTACACTATATACAGCTAATTTGTAAAAAGTGTAACGTTTAACGTTACTTTCAGTCTGCAATCTTTCGTGTTGCTTTTGAAAGGAGTAAGTTGCAGAATTGATGGCAGCAGTCCACCATCTAAATCTTCCTCTAGGTGTTAGCTAAAAATCTTCTCTCAAGCTAAACATAGAAAATTATCAGTATTTTAGAGAACAAATGAGTGAATCCAGTTTGCAGTTAGGGCTCATGTAGCTGCGCCAGTGGTGGAATGTACCTAAGTACATTTACTCAAGTACTGTACTTAAGTACAAACTTGAGGTATTTTCTTCGCATGACACTTTCTACTTCTACTCCACTACGTTTCAGAGGGGAAAGTTGTACTTATTACTCCAGTACAATTATTTGACAGCTTAAGTTACTTTAGTTAAATTTAACTGGCAGCTATTTTGATAATCTTGAGTCATTTTTCATACAAAAATTTCAAACATTTCATGGGTCCAGTCCCTCCAATGTGATGACTTGCTGCTTTTGCTCTTAATGATTTTGGATGATTCTAATTATTTTAATTAATTATTATAATTATGAGGTTATTAACTAAACTTAGCACAAAAAATAAGGACATTTGTGTTTGGTAGATTATTTCTCTGTGGTAACAATGCTTTTTTGGCAATAAACTTGGAAAGCCTGTTTAGTTCCCTTTCAAATGGTGCCCCATTTGTAAGGAACATATATTTGTGGGATGAGCAGCAGCGCTGAGTATGTGGGTTGCGCCCATGAAAAATTTGCAAAATCTTCTCTTCCATTGCCAAACAGGTTATTTTGTTGTTTCTATTGACACTTGTTTTGAGCTTCTGGTACCCCCAGGTGCTGCCAATCAGGTGCCTGCAACCAGTGGCAATCCCATATCTCCACAGTCTGGGACCGAACTCTATCCTCCAAGACGATAACGCTCACCCCCACAGGGCGGGGTTTATCAGAGACTACCTCCAGAATGTGGGAGTGGAGAGGATGGAATGGCCTGCCAGCAGTCCTGACCTCAACCCCATTGAACACTTGTGGGATCAGCTTGGGCGTGCTGTTCGTGCCAGAATGACCAACACAACCACGTTGGCTGACTTGCGACAAATGCTGGTTGAAGAATGGGATGCCATCCCACAGCAGTGTGTGACCAGGCTGGTGACCAGCATGAGGAGGAGGTGCCAGGCTGTTGTGGCTGTGTATGGTTTTTCCACACGCTACTGAGGCTCCTGTTTGTGAAATTAATACATTGTAAATTGCCAATATGTCTTGTTTCTTCAAACTTCAATCATCCAATCCACCAAACACCAAACGAGTCAATGGCAGAATAAGCTGTTTGGCATTGGCAGAGAAGATTTGGCAAATTTATCATGGGCGCAACCCACATACTCAGCGCTGCTGCTCATCCCGCAAATGCATGTTCCTTACAAATGGGGCACCATTTGAAAGGGAACTAAACAGGTTTTCCAACAGTATAAGATTTATTGCCAAAAAGCATTGTTACCACAGAGAAATAATCTACCAAACACAAATTGTCTTACTTTTTACACTAAGTTTATTAGATGGACAAAACAAACATGGTGAATATGTCACTTTGGGCTCTGGGTAATTGTGACAGGTATTATTTGATTTTTTGCAAACCAAACAATTGATTAATCGAAAAAGTAGCGGTTCTGAGCCTGCTTGGACCCCCCACCCCCTTTGGCCACCCTAACTGTGGCAAATAATTTCGATCTCGACGGACATTACCATCTTTAAAAGTCCGTAGTGAGCTCCGTCTTAAAGGGTAACTACCATTTTTTTTCAACCTGGACCCTATTTTCCTATGTCTTTGTGTCTAAGTGACTGATGGGAACAACAATCTTTGACATTGGTCCAGTATTAAGCGAGATCACTGCAGTCGGCAGCGGCAAAACAAGCTACAATGTAAGTTAATAGGGCAATTGTCAAGCTTGTATTTACCTTCACAAAAGTGCTCGTTTTGCCATTGAAAGGCTCAGATTAATATTCTAAGTCTCTGACAACATTATGGAAAGGATCTCTTCAGAGATAGACCTTTAAAACCTCTTTGAGACCTTTCCGTTTAACCAGAAACAGCTCTGAAGTCTAAAGCGCTAAACCCACCAGACTCTATTTAGCATGTACAGAGCCAAAATATTTTCACATGTAAATCAGTAAACTATGTGTTTATTTTAATCAAAACTAGAGTTGTGATGGTTGGAAAAGTGGAAAGTTTTATTTTGTTTCGTTCTACTTTGAATTAAGTGTATTTTACAATGGTAAAATTATTTTGCAGATGTTTTTATGTATAAAAAAAGGATCTTACTATTTAACAGAAAGGTCGACCTCCTTAGAAATCCTTTCCATAATGTTGTCAGACCCTTGAATATTAATCTGAGCCTGTCAGTGTCAAACTTTTGTGAAAGGTAAATACAAGCTGGACAATATTGCCCTATTAACTTACACTGTAGCTTGTTTCGCCGCTGCAGACTGCAGCGATCTTGCTTAATACTGGACCAATGTCAAAGATTGTTGTTCCCATCAGTAACTTAAACACAAAAACATAGGAAAATAGGATCCAGGTTGAAAAAAAAACAGTAGTCACCCTTTAAAGCTAGAGTAAAGATTGGTGTCATATGAATCGAGACGACCTAAGGAATCCATAGGTACCAACCATGATATGCTAGCTTCATCTAGCGCGTTTTGATTATCCTCCATTATTTTCTGCAACGAATGCTGGATATCTGCATAGTTCAGAGAGAGTGCTTTCGTGGCCTCAGAATGAGCTTACCAGCTTGTGTCCGAGAGAGCCTTTAGTGTTTGCAGACTCCTGGCAGCAGGTTACACTAAGAACCAGGCTGCATCCAAAATTCCACACTAACATGCCATTTAGTAGGCTAAAACAGTATGTGAGATTTTTTAGTATGTCCGAAACCTTAGTATGAAACCAATAGTATGTGAATTGCATACTATTTCTGTTACAGTATGCAATACTGGACACTACGCTGGCAAAAGTATCCCACAATGCAATGTGGTAGTAATGACAACAATCCAAACGGACAAACGGACAGCAGCCAAGGAGCTCTATAATGCCAATAACGCTCTTAATTTACATTTCTACATAATTAAACGACTGTTGTCTTGTTAGTCACCTCTTTCAGTATTTTAAGCATTATCTGGTAACCCATGCCGACCTTCTGCCGCTAGAGCGAAGGTCGGCATGGGTTACCATGGTTACGCGTCTCCAACAGCAAGGAGGCTCTCAGGTTAAGTTAAAAATTACAGCTTAGTGTGTCCGAAAAAGATACACGCTGCTAACGATAGTATACATATTGAGTATGTAGTGCAGAGTGTGAGATTTCAGACGCATGGGCTGTCCA